>NW_025782556.1:0-34344 GCF_021130785.1 Homalodisca vitripennis | reverse complement strand
CAAAGGAGTTACGATTTTTTTTAAATATCTCACTGAAAACTCTGTTTATTGGGTTGCGACAGTACCCTACATTGGCAACACTAATCGCATATTTGACAGTTTGGTGTTACTGCCAGCGGCTCTCTCTAAAATTAAAGATAGCGGACGACCCCATTTTGAACTATTTTGTGTTCCTCCGTGTCTATTCTTAACCTCCTTATTTGGACAGTTTCGTATAACTTCCGCGGCTCATCTCAAATAAAGAAGGGTACGGCCATTTTGGAATCTATTTTGTTCTGACCTTCCGTGTTCTATTCTTAACCTCCTTATTGGACAGTTTCGTATAAACTCCGCGGCTCTCTCAAATAAAGAAGGGACGCCATTTTGAACTATTTTGTTCCTCCGTGTCTATTCTTAAAGTCGTAGTTCAGTAGTGGTAATGGCACACCTTTGTGTTTGATGTTTCGTTATCTTACGTGGAAGCAATTCGTAAAGACGAGTATGGAGTTTTGCAATTTTATGTAAACCACGGGCTTATAACCGGACTAGGCGTTGTGGTTATAGGAAGTGTGGCAACGAACTCGTTGTAAACGAATTTGGGGACTTCAGTTTTCGGTGTGGAAAGTACTACAATGAACATTAAGGTAAGTGATAAGTTACTGAAATGATAGTGACTAGTACGTTAATCCTGTCAACGATGCCTGTCCCGCTGCGCAGTGCTGCGCACTGCTTGCTCTTTTAGAAAAAAAATTAACTCGAGCTTGCAAAAGTCGAATCCCAGATCACGTGATGCCCCTGCTCCTTAACGCAATAATGCCCGAAAGGCATCAATATAATATAATAATATTCTTTCCCCCCAGTTTATATGCACCTGTGATAATAATACTAGGCTATAAATGCCCAACCCAAGAAAAAAAAAGTCCATTTTCCATGGTCACGGTATTGTAAATAAATACCCAACAGACTAGTAGAGGACAGACAGACAGACACACACACCACACACGCACGCACGGATACAATTTCACAGAACTATCAAATTATTTCTTGATTTCATAAGTTTATAGAGACGGAAAAATTGTTTTTGTGATTTTTCCAACTTGTACAGTGAGATTCCCAGCTTATTCCTGATGCATTCAATTCCTGAATTATTCCCTGGTCGGGTCGCTACCCTACCAGTGAACAATTTATGTAAGTTGATTTTCCTACCAACTTGTCTTACAACTTTCTGTTACAATGACCCTCTACATCTTTTGTATTACAAGTCTAAATTAGCATACTCTATTTTTAATTAATGAAATATTACAATCAGTATTTAATAGAGGTAATTTATGCATTTAATAAAATGATACTTACAATTCTCGCTAACAAACAGAGTTTTGAACGGGTCAAGAGTAGATGTCGGTATATTATGAGGATCCCCTGAAACAAATAAAAGATTTTCAATGTTACCTTAACGACCAAGAACTTTCCATCATATTGGTTTACAGTTATTTAATTTTAAAACTCTGATATCTAGGAGTGTGTATGAACACAACTGTGCATTTCTCAGTTTTTAAATCTGATATTTTTATAAAGTGCTAAAATACTGTTTGTTATATAATTTGAAACTTTAAAATATACTGATTATCAATTTCAATCTTTTTATAATGACTGAAAATACCAACAATAGCTCATGAGCGAGCTATTATTATTGGTATAGCATATTAATGTATAGTAATTTATTTTGTGTGACAACTACTATATTAAGGTTAAAGGTAACTTTCATATATAAATAATAATATTAGTGGCAATTAGTTTATTAAGTTCATGAACTTACACAATGCGATCTCCTGTTCAAGCTTGTATGCCACCTGCTCAGCTCTCTCCCGCCGCCGTCTCTCCAAGCGCTCATCTCGAGTTTCCACCCGTGTTGGAGGGGGAGTATCTTTTGGATCCTACAAGTCATTAAGTTAATTAAAAGCACACCATTATAAATCTTATCTAGAATTAATACAGAAAAAACTAATATACAAGATCTAAAGAAAATGTATCCAACTTCCCTTTACTGATCATTCAGTGACCGACTTGAAGATTACAGTCAAATATTTTTGTGATCATTATGCGGTAAAATACATATAGTGCAAAGTGAAACTCTGTAATGCTATTCCCGAGAATTCCTCGGGGAGTAGTTTTTTCTCTTCATCCACATGAATTCTTATAGAATAATCTGTGTAAGCAAAAACTTTGATGGCATAAACAGGCAAAAATACTGTGGATTAACAGTATTGTGCCACCGATAACGCAGCTCTGGCTTGCTGCCAATTCAAATCTCTCTTCTAATCTAGGACCAATACTGTTACAAAATAAAAAATGCACATACTTATTCCTTCCATTTCTGACCGCTATCCGTAATACACCTGTATTTTAATGAGAAGACACCCATTAAAGTTTTACTGTTCTTTTATTTCCATTTCCTCCTTAAACATACACTTACTATGTTTTGAACAGTAACTACTTTTGCTTTGTTTTCTGCAAACTTGTTCCCTAGAAATTTCTTCTACATAAATCCACGTATTCTTACAAGGATCGCAAGTGTCCGATTCCACACAATATATGGCATTGAAGGTCTTTCCATTACAAGAATCAGTTGATCTTTGAACACAAACTTACCTTAAATGATAGAAGAAGTCATAAAATTCATTAATAGAGTTTTGTACGTGATCAATTGTTTCTTTATTACTGAGATAAAAGTATTTTTCTCATCCCAGATGATTCAATACTTACGAACAGAATGTGAAACATTTTCAATTTTGATTTGTCGTTTTTAGTAATGAGCATGCATAATTCACATTAGCTCCCTAAAATCCTTTAGTTTACACTCAAACATAAATTTCCTCAGAATAAAACCAATTTCGAATCTCGAAAAAATATTTTTCCAATCCGGGCCTTTATTTTATATCTTGTTTTTTTAATTTTAAAAAACTCTCATATATTAATATAAGTAATTGGACAAAATTATTCTGGGATTTTCTTATCAAAATACGTTTTGAATTTATAAAAAAACCTGAATACCCTTACCATAAGGAAAAAACATACTGCAGATTTACTACACTCCACTTATACTTTTTATTATTTTGAAGGATAATTTTATTTATTTGAGGACAATTGTGTTTGACAGCTTTTGACACAAATGTTCATCACCACTGTATTTGCAGCCATTACTCAAATACCATACAAGTGATTTCACTTTGTTTTGTAAATAACTATAATTAGAATGTTTTTTGTGTTTTGATAGTTTAGATATTTTTAATCAATAATTTGGTATCCTGATTCAATTGTGGTTTCTTGATTTGAACAAGATATTTCCCTAAACAAAAATATGTAAGGTCATAATTTACATTCAGCATGTCTAAAATGTAGTTAAATTTATAAGTTTGCCTTGTATTTCTCCGATATAGAAGGAATAGAGTCTATATAAGTGGTTTTTTTAACAGTAATTTTTTCTTTTCTTTTTTTTGCTATATATCTTAAGTATCTATATATAAACTAATGTTGAACCTTGGTCCTACTAGTAACATATTTAATCTTAACTTACTTAAAATCTTAACAAACTAAATCTAAACTTACTTATTTAGCCTATTAATTAACAAATAGTAGATAGGGAGAGAGTGGTCTCATTCTCGCAAACCTCAGAAAACAAGACTGATCATCAGAACGTCATGTAGTTTTCATCGCAAGTCAAATAAAGTGGGTTTAATCCTAATAATGTGGTTTCATCAGAAAGAAACCCTCTTTTGAAAATAGTGACTTCCAGATAATACCAAAGTAGGCTGCCGAACATTTTTACAAAACACCCTTTCTTATATCATTATTAAACTAAGAACATCACCTTCCTAATGGCTTTTTATTACAAAGTATGTTGTGTGGTATATCATAAGAAACAGCATTTTAAAAACTGAGTAAAATGATACCCACTCCCATCTTTACCTCAATTAGACCAGTTTTAGAGCAATATGGCGTTCCGGTAATTGTGAATTTAACAACCGCGGAGTGACAAAAGACAAGTTTTGTGTTTATCATCATCCTGAACAATACAATATAAGGTTTCAAGGGATGACTGACAAATAACGAAGTTATATAACATTAAAAGAAGTAGAACTACTTTTCTCGCACACAGAAATATTTTCATTTTTCTACAGCTGTCATGTGATCTTGTATTGATCGCGAGTCAAACTTGTATTGGTTACTGCTGACATGAGCCATCACGCCATCTTCAGATTTAAGAAAATTAACAATAATTTTGAGATCAGCGGGAATTTACCCAAATGATTCGTTTTTGTTAACTTAGACCTTCTAAGGATAAATTTCATACCAGTTCTAAGTCTTGGCCAGTAGCATTGATAGCAACATGAAAAGCATCCCTCGAAGTAGTATTTATCACTAAAAGAATCAAATTCTAAATGGCCTGATCATGATTGCCTCCGGCTGTTACTGCTAGCTAGGTAACACAACTTGACAAAACAAACAAATATTGTAAATTCACCTAACCATAACTCCTACTATCTTTTAAAAAAGTAGTACCCTACTTTTAATATTCTAAACTACATTAAGTCATCTGTAATTTTTATCCCCTAAAACCTAAAAATAAATTTGAAAATAATTCAAACAAACTAAAAACAAACATTCTACAAACAAATAGTGTAAAAATAGCTTTTCTCAATTTAAAAATAAGACACGATTACACAACAAACTTATACTCTCACACTGAAAGATCACGATGACCAATAAAAAAGCAAATTAATTAATTTTCAAATATTGTAACTGCTAACATGTAAGTAATCTTCAAAATTAATTGATGGTATTAGAGTTAACGCGCCACGGTCGAGTAATGGACATCATGACTACTGTACGGCATAGTTGATGGTACTGTACTAAGCTGTTCTGACCACAAAACGGTCAGATAAACTATCAGGAGCAGCTAACACTGAAAATCATACGGGCTATAACAGAAGCACAGTGCACAAATACAACCAAAAATTGACATTTACATTTTAATTATTAAAAAACCATAGTTATCTTAGACTATTTGTGATTTGCACTCCCTAAAACCATAAAGGTAGTAAGGATTATTTAGAAAAAAAAGTTTTTGTGATTATCACATATACCCTTTCGACGATATTTAATGTCTAAACTATGTCTTCGTTTAAAAAAAATACAAAGATGCAAACAAAATATTTTTTTTCAGCCCTAGTAGGTTAACTTAGAGGTTTAAGGTATTTTTTTCTAGAATCTTCATTGTTTTAAGAATAAGCCTATAAATTTTCATGGAGATTTAATGGTAAATAAAAAAGTTACAAATTATTTTCGAAACGTAAGCGTCCTTCATTTTGCGATATCCATAGGTTAGAATTTGCGGAAATGCAAAACTTTGAAAGGCTATAAAAAGGGAACGGTAAGAGGTAGAGTGTTAAAATTTGGCATGGTGACTTATCTTCATGGGTAGAACAAACAAGCCAAGTTTCATCAAAATCTGAGATGGTGGGTGAGAAAGTGATTTTTCTTTGGTTGAATTGATGTGGAATGACCCATATATACTAGCCAAAACTTTGAAACTGTTTCAGATATGAACGAAAAAATTGCCAATTTTCCTAATCTACGTAAGGACTACCTTCATGCCACATTTCATTAAATTCTGAGATGGTCAAGTCCCTGTGTTGATTAAATGTGGAAAGAATTTAAACTACCTGTGATTGGAAAGATTGCAAGTAAAATATTTAAAAATTGTGGAAAAAATACTTCAAACAGTGGTGATTAACACAACCTACAATATGATCACATTAATTTGTAACAAAGTATTTTAGAACTTTTATAAAACATAGACATTCCTGCACCTGTAAAGGAATCACAAATAGCTACACTAGTAGATAAGAGTTAAGCCAACTGGGTAGGGTACGATAAGCGGACCCGGTTTTTTATATCGAAGAATGTAATTCATCGATACCTAATATTCGTATCTCTAATCCTAGACCATCAATTGATATAAAAGTATAGTCCTCAATAACAACCATATGTTTCATATTAAAATAGTAATTTAATATTTACAGTGATTAAACAAATTATTATAACAAAAATGAGGAAAACTGAAGACAACCATATTAGCTCCTCTCACAGTTACAGTTGTTTCTTTTCCACAAATTTCGAATAATGGGTGTTCCGGTACAAGTCCAACATGTTGAAACCACGTAAAATATGTCTTATCATTTTTCAAAGCAATGTTGTGTATTTTTCTAAAATTGACGGCCATTTTTAATGATCAAATGTTACTTATGTAAAATTGAAATATTACCTTACGTGTATTATTTGAAAGTGTTTACAGCTGTTGATATAGATTATATGGATTGATATAGATAAGTTAACTGTTCAAAATAATTAATCCCTATCGATTGATTACATTCTTCGATATAAAAAACCGGGTCCGCTTATCGTACCCTACCCAGCCAACTAACTGTAAAGACTAAGTCTACAATTTTGACGTGGATGATCTGAAGTCAATAAAAAGGGTAGACCCTTAATAGCGGCCTACACTCTTTATTCAGTTGTTTTTATTGAATTGTTTGATTCTTTTGATTGTGAGTGAATAGTTCAATATTACAATTTTATTTAACAAAATATATGATTCCTACTTATTAGTTACAGTGGGTTTGGCTACTGCCTTCACAAAAGCATGAGCTCACTACAATCAGCGCAATCTATAAATATTGTAACTTATTTTTAAATTTGTAAGTCTAGGCCATAGGTAGATTTCGTAATGTTATTGTTAAATTTGTAATTAGAAATTGTAATGTATTACTCTTGTTGTTAATGTATTAAAATTCCTGTTTCATACGATTAATGTATAGGCTAATACCAAATCTGAATAATAGAGTAGTTCAATAAAATCGAATAACGAGTGTAGGCCACTTATTAGTCTCTCAATAAAAAAATCTATGTTACTAATAAATTTTGACTTTTTAAAGCCACAAATCAGATTATTGAACTTTTAATTATTGTATTAGAAGAAATACCACTAACCTATTACTAAAAAGATAGAACTAAATTGGACCAATGAGTTGAGAGTTGAGTAGTATAGGCAGAGTTATTTAAATTAGGCTATAAGGTCTTTACTACATCGTGGTAAATCAAATGCAATAGGTCTACACTAAAATAAGCTTACCTCAAATAATTGCAAGAAATTTCCTATTCCAATGTAGCCCTTTGTTTTCTTTTCATGAGGTAATTTGGCTACTGGTGGAAGATAGGGTATAGGGTCTCTGGGAGCAAAGAGAGCTAGAAGATTAGGTGGTAAAAATTGAGTCATATTTTCTCCAACCTTTCTAACAAACAACTAGAATTACTTTACGATGCGGAAATGCATTTATAAAATAACAATAAGCACACTCTAACACAAACTCAAGACTTTCACGTAAGCTTCATACGCCATCAGCATTAATATTGGGAATCAGAGAATGAAAAGAATCATAGAGTTAAAAACTGAGAATGAAAAATACAAAGCATTCAAACTAGCAATTGAATTGAGCTAGAAACAGGATACATGTAATCATCGCACTGAACGACAATGGCCCTACAATTGGATAAGAAGCTAAATTTACAATCTGCTTCCAATTTAAAGAAAAATAATTGAATATGGTGGCGGAAAAACTAAAAATGGGTTGATATTTAATTGACTGCCTCAAGGGTTTCAAAAAGAGTGTTGATTATATAGAAAATGTATTCTTGTATTTTGTACGAGACTTGTATTCTTTTAATTTCGGGAAAATATATTGTTCATTGTGTTTGCATGGTCTGAAGATGGGGAATATTACTGTTCAAATAGGATGGACTTTGTCTAAAATGTATTATTGAGAATGGTCCAAAATCATGTTTTACATGGTTATATCTCTACATGTCAAGGTCGATTTAGTGCGAATATTGAGTTTCGCCCCATTTTACCATCCGCTTAATACAGTATCTGTAATTAGACTGTATCATACAGACAGACTTAACTCCTGGAATTTCGAGTCATTCCCTCTGAAGATATCCAAAAGTAAGTAGACGGCAAATCACGTTCAAAATTCTTTCGACATCAGAATTAAAATCTTAGTTTTGAGCCTCATATGGTTGGCAATCACCGTCGTCAATACATAACAACCTACAGTACATACATGATAGTAAAAATATGATTAATAAGCAAATGGAAATAATCAATTAATTCTTCGTTTTAGTAGCCAATGCAATTATATTCAAAACTTAGCTAAAGCAACAATGATAACACACAAAAACAACAGAATAATAAAAGATAGGACTATTTTTAAATACATCAACGAACAACTTCTTAAAAATTTAAGTTAAAACCTATTTAATGACAATAAAAAGGCAATGAATAACATTTTAAAATTGATAATATTGTAACAAAACAACTAACGAATATTGAGTAAGTTAAAAATATACTTTCAGTGCCTTTGCACAAAAAAACATTCATTCATTTACAGTAGAAAAAGGATTTTTTAATAACTGATTTTTAATAAGTCGGTTTTTACGGGCGAAGATTTTACGTGACAACGTCTTTTTTCTCGGTAGAATATTTATTGATATGAATATTATTAAATTGCACAATAGGAACAAAGATTTGAATGAAAATAAGAATTGGCACAAATTTTAACTATAGAAATATATTTTGTTTACTAAAACATTGTACATAATTTGAAATTAATTAAAATTTGTTATTGTAAATGGTAAAGTTGAATAAAACATTTACTAAAATTGGAATTTGAAATTCTTGCTAAACACAGTTAAATTCTAACTCCGCGCGTGGTGATTGGTCGGTTTAGTTCGTTTGTTTGGTCGCACTGTTATGACAGGTTAGAGGTTATAATTTGTTATTTTAAATGTTTGACTAGCAATACGCGCTGTTTCTTCTCAATCGACTGAATTACGATTGATTGCAGAGTGATTTAAACTAATAATTTACTTAACACTATCAACATTTGTCAATAGTATGACATAACCTATAAACTCAGTTTCTCAACTTTTGTGTCAATCTAACAATTAATCAATCAATCATAGTTTACGATAATGAAATATCAGTGTACAATTATTTTACCTTTATTGTTGTAGTTGTTGTAAATGACGAATCTCCACATTTTCACGAATAAACATAGTTATCTGCTTTATCCCGTGCGGCGGACCCACAGTTATCTGCTTTATCCCGTGCGGATCCCGTGCGGCGGACCCACTGGACGGGCATCGTAACGTTACCGGGCGTTACACTTTTTCATGAGTGACTCCGAGCCGCAACCTAATTTAAGACGTTGTCACGTCAAAATATATTTTAATTTCTTTTCTTCAATAAAATGAGAACTATAGACAGTAAGTTATTAAAAAGTGTGACGGACACAACGTATGAGTTAGACTGCGTTTTATTAAATCTGGAGATCTTTATTTTATTAAATGGCTATTTCTTATGTTATTAGATTGAAGTTGATCTCTTAAAGCATAGCTACCAGAAAAGCATAACTTTAGTATTACATAAATAAATGTATATGATAAAAGCAGAGGATTTATACTCTTAGTAAAACAGAGACATACAACAGCTGGGTCTCTGATCTGAATCAGTAAGGATTCTTACATCCTTCTTTTGATTGGTTATCTGTTTATATTTCAACCATTTCCCCAAAGCCATAGAGTAAAATACTATTGAAAAGAGCAAAATACACATGTCTCAGATAAGGTTTGGATACGTTTTTCTTACGCTATTAAAAACTACTTTATTAATAACCGACCCAGAACATTGATCAGATTCTTCTATGCAAGGCTCTTTATATATTTGTCTAAGGTGGTAATCAATAACTGCATTCAAAAGGAATGGGCTACTCGAGATCCTAAAAACGATTCTAGCATGACGATAAGTTTCCAAATTAAAGCTCTTCAACCAACAGGAATTTCAAATAGTCTCGGTCCTTTTCACTTGTGCTTAAAGCAGGCTTTTTCAATGTCCGAAACTAGTCCTATTTCATTCAGTCTGAAGCGAAGAAGCAAGGAGAAATTTCTTCTATAAATGTAACCACTTTTTCATACATTATGTGAGGGAAGGATATCCTTTCTCACAAGCCGATCCGTCAAAAATAGGTTGAATCTTTTTGTACTCCATAACGTCCGTCTTTATCATATTTTAAAGCCCTCAAAAATCTGTTTAGTACAGCTACAGATACATCTTTATTACTTCCAACTTTAATAGGATCTTTGATACCTAGTGTGTGTAAGTTCCCTAAGCTTAATTAGGGAAGTTAACTTATCAACTGAGAGGATACTTGATGCAATCATAGTACAATTTTCGGACTCATAGTCAGGTTAGCCATAGTCATAGTTTTACCCATTAGTATCCACCCGAGAGATGTTTCGACAGCAACTAAGCCACATTTCAGATCCCTCTCCTGTCCGGTAAACAATTTGTCATCTATATCAGAAAACTATTAAAATGTCGATAGAACACACTTTAAAATAATTTAATTTTATTTCTGTTTTTACAGGTTGGGTCCATGGCCCTTGTTTCACAGCAGGAAGGGAATTGCAGATGCTCATGGTACAAGGCCTTGAAGTTACATGAAAACTCACCATTATATTTCTTTATTTCTTAATCTTACCAAATAACAATCATAATCTTCTGTCGAAATCATCCCTCCTCCAAAAAGCTAATGAGACATAGTCATTGTTCTAAAGGAATATTTTTTCTTGGCAACAGACTTTCTTATATAGGTTCGTTGATATCCAATGCCAATTAACGCCCTCACGTTATTTTCTTCCTCGCTGAGGAGAGAGACTCTAAGGGTTTGAAGGTGTGCCTTGTTGTCAAGATTGTCATGAAGACTCACTTCCTTGTTGCAGTCCTAAACTGAATTGTGTCCAATCTTTGTAGGTTCTTGAGGTTTGTTGGTGTCATCCAACTTAAGATATAAAAGAGGTACATGATGTCAATTACAAACTATGCACTTCAGAAAAACTTTACGTTGACTGCGAGAGGGTCCTATTTTAGAACAAGCAAAACAATCCCATTTTTCACTTAAAATTCTATCACACAAACTCATATTTCTGGCTTTCAAGCACTTTTAACTAGAATGAGAGCCCTTACAAAAATATACAAGTATGTTTAAGCCTGGAATCAACTCTAAAGCCAACTAAACTTGCAACAGTAGTTATAGGCTTTCAAAGCTTTGTACAAACTTTTCATTTCGACCCGCACAATTTTATAGGCCTAATTTACTCGTATCTTTCTTATTATTACCCTGGAATATTAACCTTCTTATCATTATGAGATAATGTACTATGTGCTAGTGATAACCTTTCTTCTACTATAAGCCTCATAAATGCTTAAAGCTCTTCTAATTTGTGTTTTTGGGGTTATGAGATGTCTTTTAATTATATACAACTAAGCTTAGGCAAGAAAATTGTTGTCGATGCCATTCTCTTATCAGGTCTGGCAAAGTTGATTTTGCCATAGGACACAGCATACAGGTATGTATGTGTGACTTTTGACTCCTATAGTTTTTAAAACAACATAACTGAGATTCCAATTGATCATATAAGTATTTTAGAGTGAGCGTTTTACGAGTTAATTGAGGTAAAACCAAGCTTAGCAATTCTCTTACAATTCAATCAATAGTTCTTTCCTACCAAACATACGGGTAAATTACTCAATCGAATTAGATCGGGCGGAGCAAAGCTATCTACTAAAATTTTTTTCCTGAATTTTCAGCTGTAAACTATATTAAATATTGAAATTATATTTCATTATCAATAGACTCGTTCTCGTGTACCTGTTTGAATTGAGCCCAAAAGCCGACATCGTTCTTCCATCTACCATTAAAATTTAAGTTAGGCAAATGTTACACTTACTTAGAACAAGAAAGGTTTGAATTAACAATTGATCCATAGTTTAAACCTTGGCCAGACCTTACTTCCGATTTAAGGGTGCCATATTTACATTTTCTTGTTACTCACCTTTCTCTGTAACTCTTTACCTCATCATACTCGGTTTCAAGAACTTGTTGAATCATTTTATCTAGAAAACGTTACCTTTCTTGTCTGAGTGTCAATAACAAATAACCTATCTGCTTTATCCAATAATTTTAACGGCGTTTGAACCTTCTTCTCAATAAAATTGAATTATTTCTTTCATTAGTCGATATAGATTCTGTTTTTCTATCGTTGTTCCCCACAAGGAATGTGAGAGGACATTCAACTGTCAATGGACCTAGCAGATTTCAACTTAAAAAGAAAAGGCAATTCGAACGACTAAGTTAACAATAATTGAACTTTTTTAAATCTAAACATAATAAAATACTATTTCACATCAATCATTTGATAAAACAAGACAAGAACAAAATACATGTCAACCATGTGTTTAAAGTTTCTAACAGACCATTCAAACCTTTGATCATGTGGTTTTTCTTTAACAGTTAGATGGAATGTAACAAACCAAATGTAAAAATTATTGTTAAGACAGTCAACTGCCAATATGAATCAATAGTCAAACTTTCAGAATATTATTTACATTATATTTACAACAGTACGTAACCGTTTTTGTAATAATATATGCATAACAGTCACTTATTTACAGTCTACATTCTAAGCCTTCTACGCTCTATTTGATTAAAATTATGTCTATATTTTTGGATAAAATGATGAAGTTATTATGTCCAAATTCATTGAGAACGCTTAAATGTCAAAACATATGATCGTTGAATGCGAATCATATAGTGGGACTTTGCTTTCTTAATAGAATAGGATTGAATAACGAACTTAAGGAACATTGGACATAAAATACTACTGTTGCTGTGTTTAGGAAAGACTTACTTTTAAAATGTTTCATTGCACGTCAAATGTTATGCTGTATTGCATTTAGACAACTACGCTGTATTACTATCAAGTTGAAAAGTCTAACTTTTAAGCTTTTTCTCGGATGTTTCTGTTGTATGGGCTAATTGTTTCTCAACACAGGATTTCGTCCCTACCAGTCTTTGTTAATTGAAATCGGGCCTAAACCTTGGAATCCATCCATAGAATTGCTTTTAGTCAAGTTTTGTAAAGGATCTTTCAACATACAGGATGTTTCAGATATCAACGACCACCCGTATCAGTGTCTAGTGGTCAAACATCTAACTGCAAAGATTTAGTAGATTTCCCACTAAATTGACCTTAATGAATTTGTTTAAAATAATTTCAATTCTTTGAACCTACAGAGTGTCCAAATAGTAAGCCTCCACCGCATCAAGATAAAGGCCGTTAAAGTTAATAACTTTCATTTCTAAAGTTATTTTCTAACAATATCCATTACAAAACTGTGGCAAATAAACTGTTTATTATAATTATAGTCATATAAGTTACTATGACTACTACATACTATACTAAGTTACTATATAAGTTAGTTATGTTTACTATAGTTTTATATATATATATATATATATATATATATATATATATATATATATATATATAATAATAATACATAGATAAGACAAACTTTCAAAACAACAGAGCAGTAAAAGATAAAATAACTTAATAACAAGTAACAAACGACAAAGAACAAAATTAAATAGTTTAAAACTATTTACAAGTTTAAATAAAGGAATTTTTCACACAAAAATAGAAATTCTGCAATGCAAAAACATGCACTAGATGGTAGTAACCTAAGCTACAATCAATCAATAAAACATATTTTTATTGTTTTCAATCAAATTTACATTGCATTTGCAAACGTCAGTACATAAAGCTAAAGGTCATGCAGTTTGCTATTCTAAGATTCATTTATTGCACGCATACATACATTAAATTACATTCTCCCTCTCATTCTTACATGGCTTCAGTATCGGCACTAAGTTACCAAAAAGTATGGTCCTAGCGGCGTATCACGAACTCATCTACAGAGTAAAACACTTCAGACACTAAAAGATCCTTTAATAGGGTTGGGTTGTTGAAACCCTTTATGTTCTCATGGATATTATGAATTAATCAATGACACCAGCTTGTGAAGGAAGTTGTTCAGATTCCAGCGTTCTATGATGTTGCATCCTGTAGTTATCCCCACTCCTACCATCATACTTGTGGACATCTCTGCCCCGCATTAACTCACATCAGAATCGGCAATACAAAGCTACACCCAAAACATAGAGGCAGGGTAAAGTCAGAAAACCATGCTCCCTGAAAGCATTGCGGCACGACTCCTTGGATTCAATTTGCATATGATTCTATAACTTTTTCTGAAGCCTGAAAACTCTGTTGAATCAGATCCTGGCACATCCACCCCAAAGGCGTATGCCGTAGGTCAAATGGGGATATACAAGGCCAAAATAGGCCATCCTTAGAACGTCAGAAGAGCAAACCTGTGCCAAATCCCTCAGGGCAAAAAACGCCTGAAGCAAACCTTGCACATACATGCTCAACATGATCTGTCCAAGTTAGTCCTCTATTATCGAGATATATTCCTAAAAGTCCAGCGGATTCCACTTCCTCTAAAAGGGTGTCATCTACCATGGCTATAGGTCGAATTTGTTAATTTGTTGACGGAGACAAAAACTTATATAATTCGTTTTTGCATTATTTGTTTTAAGATATGTCAGAGAAATACTGAATACAAGAATTCAGTTCAACAAAAGTTTCTATTTCCAGATTGGTATTAGATTTTGCTCTGATGCAGAGAGTCGTGTCATCCGCGTATTGGACTATCTTTCCATTCTGAATTGATAGTCCAAGATCGTTCACATAAACTAAGAACAGTACAGGTCCAAGGACAGATCATTGGGGGCCCCCCTCATTCAAAGGAACTCTCTGTGACTGAACATTGGAAATTTCTACAAACTGATATCAGTAGTATACTTTAGCCGTTGCTGGGACAGAGCACCCGAGACCGGTTCTGGGACAAACCGTGTGAGACCGAATCTGGGACAGAATTTTTAGAGAGCGACTAAGAGTGTGAGTACGGGTAGTCAGAACCGCGCCGCGCGAATCACCACGCATGTCATCGCTGTCCCGCCACCGACACCACGCGTGTGTTTATTTACCACAATTGTGAGTATGTATGTGTTTGTGATTTACTGATCAGATCTAAATAGACGATGTTGTTTACATGGTTGTTCTGGAGCAGTTGGTTGTTTTGATCTACAAGTGTGATTGTGATCTGTTGAATCTTTCGTAAACCGCTCCGAAGAGGTATGTAGTGTTTTTCTTGAGGTGATTGAGATATTTTGTAGCCGTGTGGTACATTAGGGGAAAAGGAGTAGAGGATTGCTGTCTCCAAATGTTTGTGAGAGTGAACATCATGATTGACAAGACTGTTGTTGACAATATTGCAGTGTATCTCGATGACATCAACGGCTCTGAGATTCGGTGGATTCGATGCAATTACATTTTCATTTTGAGTTGAAGTAAGACGATTCTTTTTGTAAGTTTGTTGCATCATATTTTTCAAAACCTAAGAGATCACTAACGGTTTTATCCAAGTAGAATTTAATTGGAGAATTAATTGATATTTTGTCACCATCTTTAAAGATCTTGAAATCGTCAGAATTTATACTAAGATTCAACGATTGTATGTAATCTCTGAAACTCTTTTCAAGTTTTTCAATGGTCCAGTAACCACATTGAAGTATCAGTGGTTTCGGAATGAAATGTATTTCCAAATCCCAAAAATAGACTTTTGCATGTTGCAACAAGTTGTATATGTTGTTCTCAGAGTAAAATCCAACAAGAGCCATATAATACTCTACGTTCGGATCCAAGTGGATGGGGTGTTCTAGATGGAGAGTCAGTACAGACTCAGTTCCAGTTAGTTTGAGTAATGGCATGGTTGCAGTTTTTTATATACTTATAATTCTATACAAGTTTTAGATGAAGTTGCTACCATCATGGAAGTCTTCAAAACCTCTTTCCATATATTTTTTATTTCGTTGTTGAATTTTTTCTGCATGATGTATATCTTGCCTTCTAATTCACTCAATTGAACTTTGACAACCACATCATATGGCTCCACTGCTTTGCTCACTTGACCAATTCTCTGGTGGTTTTTTCAGTAGGAAGCTGCCCCATATCTTTTCACCATTTACGGTACTAGTGGGGACAATCTCGATCGCATTTATTATTTTTTCCGATTTTACCAAATGCGATTCCAATAATTTCTTGACTTCGGATAAACCTTGTGAGACTTTTGATACATCACTTGCAAGCTCAATTATCTCGTCAGGAGAAGGGTCTGAATTGGGTTGAGTTGGTATTGATCCAATTTCAATTTCGTCTCCAAATCTGTTGAAAATAAAACCACGGTTTCCATGCATTTTTATTGTTTCTTATACTACGAAGAATATGTTCCCAGTCCTCACCAGCTGAATCTCGTCGTAGAACCTCCAGGCACAGATGTCCACAGATAGGAGGATCGTCAAACCCCTGAATACGCTCTGAGTTATAAACCAACCCTTTTGGCCCCAAGTACCTGACTACTTCTATTGGAGGATTGACATCGCCATATGAATCAAAATACAATTTCTTTTCACCACGTTTCACATAACACGTCCAGTGAGTACCACCAGATGAAAGGTCACCAAGATTTACAATACCACGTTCGATATTTGTAGGTTTGTCTGGAAGTAACTGTCGCATGAAAACACCTTTAAACTCATTAATGTTTAATATACCTGCTAATTTTTCTATTTCACCAAGAGACAGCGGGAAGATCTCTTTTTTTTATTCACAGACAACAATGCATCAAGCTTCCGACCAATACGTCGTTTCAACCCTCTACCCGTAGGATCTTTTTCAATAATGGTGTCTAACTCCTCATCGACTAAACTCTTTAACCAAGGTATAAATTTTTCTCTCAGTAAAGGAGCCACCTTTCTTCTTATTAATGGAGAGATGAAACGTTTACCTCCAGGAACTGACGAATCCACCATTTCCATAATTTCCTTCAAAAACCCTCCTTGTTTATTAGATACGAGTTGGTTGTAACTTAGAAGCAATTGTAAACCTTTTTTGTTCTTAACGGCTCTAGAAACGGCTTTGTGTTGCTCTCCAGAAAGAAGTATACGATCACTTCCGTGAGACAGCTGTTCATTAGATAATCTGATTACTGTAGGTTTCCGTCTTTTGTACGCTGTACGAAGTTTACGTTTTTGAGCTTCGGATAGCCGAACTGTATAATTATGCTGACTTTCCATTCTATACGCTTTCTTATATACAAAACACTTACATGAAAACAATAATTGCCGCCTACTAATGAAAAAAAAAAACATTTTTATTTTACTTTTTTTGTTTTTTGTTGTTTTTTTTATTTGTTTTTTACAGGAATTTGATTATGTTTCGAGTAATGTCATATGAGAAATGTGCCTCAGATACAACGACAACATATGCTGTGGTGCCGCTGCTCCCCTGTGGAGATGCAATAGCTTTTACAAAATCTAATTCAATCTGAATGTCACTTCGAGATCTGTCTGTTGTTGGTTGATGTAGATGTGTGTCAATTACAACCAAAGGTGAGTTATCAATAAATTCTTTCAGGTTTACTAACACGTTATTGTCTCCGAAGTTTATTTTTCGGAACCCTAGGTACTGATCGTACATGATCCTGTATATACCATTAGTAATATCAAAATTCTGCAATTCCTGAGGGTACCTTTCTCCATTAATTTTCACAGACACATTTTTGATGTTGCAGCTGTCAAATCTACTAGGATCTTTTGCCTGGGTGTTTGTTCTGTTTGTCTGAAGTGCGATTATAACAAATCTAGGATTGTACACATTTCTGTAAACACTTGTAATATCGAAGCTGAACGATGAACCGAACACCCCTCTTTTGTCGATGCATTGCCATTGAAAGAAGTTGTAGACTAAAGCATCCTTGTCACTCAGATGTTTCAAACCATCAATTAACTGGATTTTGGAAGTGCTGGTATAATCGACTATGGGGACTCGTAACACAAACGACTCTATCACAATTTTTCCATCACCAGGATCCGTTGCTGTGGACCCTGCCCCTTTCCAGTGAAACAACGCATCATTATCTTCATTCCTAGTAAATGTGATTTCAAAACCTCCCTTGTACATCGGGTAACGTAGGTGGTCAAAGAACCCTAATCCTAAATGCCCAAGTGTGCCGAGTGCCTCAAACTTCCCACCTCCTGTAAACGATGATGAGAAACCACTACTTGAGAGTGTTTGTTTTTCAGTGTTACTGTAACTAACAATCCCCTTTATAGTGCTGGTGATGCCGGGGAGTTCTACTGTGTCGATCAATGTATTGTGTTTCCTCAGCTCTATTCTTGAAAACAAGAAGGCCGCGAAGTTGTCTACCAGTTTGACGGTAGAGTTAGTTTGATAATCAGATCCATCAGATTTTTGCACATACTTTCCTTGAATGTGGTACATTATGCGTGAATCATAAAATGCGTCTCCATGATCCAGTTTGAATGTTGTATTGTTGTTGGGTGCATTGAAGTTGAGCTCTGAAACTGGCATTGCAGTTCTATACTCACTTCTTGCTATACCGCTCGAAAATTCAATATACAGTTTCTCCATCACTGGTTTTACCACTGATCACTGTTCTATTATATCCTCTCTTATATATAGGGCAAAAAATATTTGCTTTCATTGCTTTATATATCTGATGGGTAGATACATCCTGAAGTTCCTAACCCCATACCGAGTTTACGTTTCAACCACATTCCTCCTGTTGTTGCTAGACCGACCATACGCTCATTCAAGTCAGCATCATCTGAGGTAACCCTCTCCCAAGCTTTCTTTTGTAATATTTTGTCCGCCTCCCACCTGTCTTCTGTGTTTTTATGATCCCTATACCATATATCATGCTTCTTACAAGCTTCATCGAGGGGATTAATTCCCTTATCTCCCCTAGCAAGTCTCTTGTCAAGCTGGGTGCCGGGCCCACAGTAGTTGTACGTATCAAGATTCCAGTTCTTGGGCGCATGTAACTCGAATGGTAACTTGTTAATGATGTCGTTCAAAAGCCCTTTACCTTCTATAACATGTTCAGGCAAAACAGACAAACATCTGACTAGGTACTTCAACCCTTTAGGTGTAGCAATTAGGTCTTCCATTTCATCGTGAAGGAAATCAACTACAGACAGTTTTTCATTATGAAAGTTGTTGTTTCCAGCTTCTTCCTGCGCTTGAATGTAGTGTAACCTGTCAATGAGGTCTTTGAAGTTCTTTATGTACTTATATTCGACCGGACTTTCATTGTAAACCTTTAACCCTGAACCAATTGTTGCCACTTTTCCATTCACCAACTCATCCCAAATAGGTTTTATCATATGTTTCCACTTTAGTCCTTGACTTGATTTGGGACGATTACTTTTGGGATTGTTTTCTTTGGAAAAGCGAGTTTGTCCTCACCAACATGTCCTTGTAAGAGTTCCAGTCTTCATCGGTGTACAGATCCTTCTCTACTATATTGTTTTTCGTCAACAATCTCCAAAGACCCTCAGTCCCTTTGTATTTCTTTTGAGAGCTGACTAATATAATGTCATCATAATCAAATGTAATCGGTTCGGAACCGATCATCGGCTGCTCTAGATTTTCATCGTACCAAATACCAAACTGTTTGTCGTTGGATTTTGGAAGGTATCGGGCTCCTAGAGAACCAAGTGTTACTACTTTAGAATCCATCAACTGTTTCATCGATTGCTCTTGAGGTTGTACTTCTGGCTCATCATCGTAATCTACATCCTCAAACGTTCGACGATCTGATGCTTGAGGTTGAAATCTTACCAACTGTTTCATACGGTTTTGACTACGTATATTTTGTGTTTCCAATTCTCTATGTTGTTGTTCCCTAATGGCTCTGGTGATTGGTTCGTACTTTTTCTCATTTTCACGAACATCTTCTAACTCTTTAAAATGGGTCTGAGCAAACTCACTTTGTAATTTCCGGTTTAACTCATCCAACTTTCGAGCTTTAGAAACAGTGAGCGGTCGATCATGTGTTATTGATATGTTACGATTGGTAGACGTCTCATTAGCATTTGATGATATAGTATTTTTGTTTGAGAAGTTTTTTAATTCATCCTGTTCAGCACGTTTGAACTTTGCAGCCAAGACAGTCTGAATTTTTTCAAGTCGCCTTGCTTCTTTTGCATCTAGTTTATTCGCCATGTTGTATACTTATAGTAATAGATACAGCGTTATTCTTCAAATCTTTCAAGTCACGTTTACACTAGAACGTCAAATTACGTTTATGAACGTCAAATTACGTTTATACTTAAACGTCAAATTACGTTTATGAACGTTAAATTACGTTTATACTTAAACGTCAAATTACGTTTATGAACGTTAAATTACGTTTATACTTAAACGTCAAATTACGTTTATGAACGTTAAATAACGTTTATGAACGTTAAATAACGTTTATGAACGTTAAATTACGTTTATACTTAAACGTCAAATAACGTTTATGAACGTTAAATTACGTTTATACTTAAACGTCAAATTACGTTTATGAACGTTAAATAACGTTTATACTTAAACGTTAAATTACGTTTATGAACGTCAAATTACGTTTATGAACGTTAAATTACGTTTATACTTAAACGTCAAATTACGTTTATGAACGTTAAATTACGTTTATACTTAAACGTCAAATTACGTTTATGAACGTTAAATAACGTTTATTATGAACGTTAAATTACGTTTATACTTAAACGTCAAATTACGTTTATGAACGTTAAATTACGTTTATACTTAAACGTCAAATTACGTTTATACTTGAACGTCAAATTACGTTTATACTTAAACGTCAAATTACGTTTATACTGGTACGTTGTACAGCGAAGTATTATTCAACACTTAGTTTCCTTTTTAAATTGCACATGTATTTCCTTTTTTGTGGTTTAGCTGTTGTATTAATAGATATGAACCCATGAGGTGTTTTCCAGCACTCAAAACAGAGAGCCTCAAATTGGTTGAAAGTCATGTCAGAACCTACAAAGTCCTGGAACACTCTCTTTGTATAGTACTTGTTCATTGTAAACAGACACAACAGATTAACATTGTTTCGTATGACCTGCATATCAACTCGACCATAGCTCTGACTCAGGTAGACACAAGAAATCCCTTTATGAACGTCCTCTAATGAAATAGTCTTTGATTTTAGTTTGCTCTTCTAGGAGGCAGTCATCAAATACCACAAGTGAGTTTGGTTTGCAGTCATCGATAGAAATGAGATCTTGACAGGACGAATAGAAAAACGCTATTTGTCTTCTAAGGTTTTTTTCTAATCTACTGTATTGTTCACGCAGATCTACATATGCAGGTTGTTCTATTGAACGACTGAACACGTATAGATTCTTGAACGGAACTCCATCTTTGTTGTAAATGAAATTCAATAACAAGTTCGTTTTACCACTCCCAGACGGTCCTACAATAAGACACCGTAACGGTCTAGGTAAAAATTGGTCTTCGAATTTATCTTTGCAATACACTTGAATTTCCATAGTATGTTCTCTTACATACATTTACAATTTAACAGTTTTCGCATATTCTATAATGACCCCATGCTAGGGTTCGGATATTGTCTTCGAGTACGAAACGCTTGTCGTCCTTTGATGAAAGTACCACTTTATGGTGTTCTACGCTGTAGAGATTGTGTGCTTGACTCCGAATTGTATTCATCGTTTTGTAGTGCTCGATGTTACTAAACAAACAGTCTTTATAGTTGCTAAAGGTAATTTCATTTTCAACTACAGCTTTTTTTTCACGCCCTTAGACCTCTTTATGAAATGGTTGTCTTCTATATTGCTCGCATACATCTTGGATCGTAGTCCTACAAACTCTCGCATGATTCGACCATTAAGTTCATCTTTCATTTTACCCAGAACTTTTTTGTTTACGTGGGGAAGCCCATATTGGTTGGGGTTGGGGTAGTCACTTGTATCAAATAATCCAATTAAATGTTTCATGTCTTCGTAGAAGTTTTTAGTTTTGATGTCATATATCAGGGAATCGGTATCGGTGTACACCATTTTTATATTAGACCCATACTTCTCTTTCATTACATTGTAGTGGAAATCATACATCAGTGTCTTTGATATGTCTAGAATACTCATACCTACGTAAATAGGTTTATTTAACAAAAGTTTTTTCTTACTAAAATGTACAGCAACTAGGTTTTCTGTGAAGATGGTTCGACTCTTAAAGTTCGGTTTGCTAACCCATCTTTCCACTAATTTGGACTTAGTACCCAAACGAATGTCCACACGATTTCTCATATTTTCCATAGTTTTTTCCAAAAACTGAGTTGTTCATAAGTTTGAAAAAGTCTTTCTCAAAATCATTTTTCGCCTTTGTACGCTCCATGGTATTCAGATTAATGTACGGCTGCAACCAATTGCTTTGACTGAAACTAAGAACTCTATGAACATGTTTTAGTTTCATACCCAGACTCAAATAAAGCTTTAAATTTTTGTAGTGTACGACATACTTTTCTTTGCTGTAGAGAGTTGTCAGAAGCTTTGCCATTTTCGATCCTGGTGGGACTCTACGTTCTGGAGCGAGAGGTAGATCAGAGTGTACGTCGTGTAGTTCTTCAGGATATTCCAAATCAACTTCTAATATGTAGCCTGTGGGTGAATCGTCACTAACTTTCATTACATCGATGTCTGTACTGCTCCACTGAAAGTTTGCATATGGTAGTTTTACAGACATTGCCCACCCATACAGGTTGTTTGCATCCAAGTACATGAGGTAATTGTTTGGTTTCGATTTGTCGTAGTCTTTCATGTAGGGATTGTTTGCCTTCGCATATCGATGAGAACACTGTGAAATACCACCACGAATACCCTTTTCAACCATGAGTACCATATCGATGTCAGTCAATAGAGACAGTTCGACTTTTGTAATTTTCAGCATTGCGTTCCAAGCCAACCCAGGTGCTGTGAAATACCATGCAGGATCTAATTTGTATGTATTGAGACATACATCCCTGAAGTTTTCCATAACATCTGCAAGCAGTAAGACATCGGTTTCGTTATATAGCATTGTATATTCTTTCATGTTCTGAATGTTAAAGGCGGTCCATACATCGCACGCATGTTTGTAATCTTCATTTGTTATGTGTTGTTTATTCAGTCTATTGTAAAAATTCTTCTTGACTAGGTAGTGATGTTTCACTATATTTTTCTATACTGTCCATGTAGTCGTAAGGGTACACTCCTTTTCGTAGCAATAAATTGAGGTCCTTACCATTGTAATATGTTGAGATGTGTTTGAATTGAGATCTAGTCAGATTCTTTGCCAACCTATCGAGACTTTGTGACATGAACTTGAATGAATCGATGAATCGTAGTTCAATTCCACCTTCCACACTGACCGTAAAGGAAATGTACCGCTCCTCGTTGTTGGGTATCAATGATATGCGATTTTGGAACTTACCAAACTCTTTAATGAATAGGTGAGTGTCGTAACCTGCTAAATTATGAATGAAAACAGGAATGAACCTAGGTTTTTTGAAATTGATGTTACACTTGTTGTGAGCTGCTCCTCTAAACAAACCCGTCAAATGGTTATGGTCTCTAACACGATCATCACCAAGATAATTTCCACAGATATGACATGTAGTAGTAGATTCAAACATTTTCCTGTTGCTCTTTTGTCATCAATTGCATGGGGACTATTGCTTCACTCTTGTAAAGTTCATTAATCCTTATCGACTCCTCAATCAATGATTTTACAAATACATGTGCAGCATCGTCTCCAAAGTATTTAATCGGTGGTTTGGAAAAGCCGTTCTCTGACACCCCATACATACAGAATGAAATGGCATTATGTTTCTGATATTTAATAGTGAACGATTGATGATTACCATTACAATCCACTTTACACGGTTGACATGTGGAAATAGGTGCTAGACAGCATTCAAAGTCTGCGTAATACACAAAGGGCACTCTCATTGAGCAATTGAAATCTTTAAATCTAATTACAGTTCCTGGCTCTGGTAGTTCCAATTTCACAGCATCGTGTGTGTTACAGTCTTCTCTATGCTTGATGAGTAAATCCTCTCTCGTAAAGTGTTGCAAACACCTATTGCATATCCACATCTTATGTCCATTTCGTGAGATCTGTGAACTAACCAAACGGGACATATCTTTGATCCAACAGTAGTGAGTGTTTGTTTTTTCTCTGATAAACAGTAGATTAACATGTTTTTCCATCTCGTTATCAGTTATTCTCAGCGGGAATATATCGAACTTGTCATCATAAGCATAGACATTAACAGAAATGCCACTAAGTCTTTCAAACTTTGCTATATCATCAAGTTTCATGGGGCATTCGCAAGTTGCTAGTGCATGAAGCAGCTCTCGTTTGAAAGGTTCGTAATTGCTGATTCTTTCTGGATGAACCTTAACTGGATGTAAAGCTGCCAGAATAGACCACATAAAACATTTCTGATCTTCGTTTTTTTACATTAATAACAGCCTTTTTTTTGGATTGAATCTGTTTTGGTAGAACCACATAGCTGGATCCGTGAAAAGGAACGTATCGGTTGACTCTGATCTCCAAGTCTTTCACACTTTTTAGTGACCATTGAGAACCGTTTGCCTCAAACTCCTCCATCTCAACCAACATCTTAAGTTTTGCTGAGTTATAATAGTCAGACAGAGACGTTGTCGAGTAAAGAATTTCATTTTTCGTTTTAAAGTTCATGACTTGAGTCACCTCCACATCGTTTATTATTTTCTTGAATTCAGCATGATAAACCATGTTTACCTTAAGATTTCTTTTCTTTTACAGCTTCCTGAAGTTTGTCAACAACGAGTGGTTTGCATATCTCAAGAAACATTTTTGGATCTTTGATCCCACGTTTGTTCATAATCACATACGTTTTCAATCTTCCCGTGAATGCTGACTGGACTTCTGATATTTCATCAAGTATTGTCTGTGACTCCTCTGGAGTACGTACCGGAACCAGATGAGGTGTTGAAGGCGATTCTGTTTCAGACAGAAGCTGTCTCTCTTCCATGGTAGGGCTAATCGAATTCTCACTATTAATTGTACTAGTCGGTGTCTCACTAATAATCTTTTTCACACCTGTAGGAATCTTTTGTGGTCTAGTCGGTTTTCGGATCATCGCTTCAAGAGCTATATCGTTTGTATTGACCTTCGGTACTTGTTTGATTTCCCTTGGTCGTTTTGGGTATTTCTTTACCAACATGTTGATGTCTGGAGTGGGTGCCGGCAGTCTTGGTGTCAGTCTCGTAATGGGTAATATTTCACTCCTGTATCGAGGACCTTCATGAAGTGCTGACAAACGGATATGGCGTTTCGATTGTTTGTGACGGTTCCAGTTTGGATGACTCTATTGGTGTTTCACAAATCCAACCACATTTTACTTTTAGGAGCTGGTTTGATTTCCAATCTTTTTCAGACGTTCGTTATATGTCATACCATGCTGGTTGCTGGCACATTTCTTAGATTTTTGGTGCCGAGCCATGTTTGGAAACCGTTATTTCCTTACTACATTTTGGACATGGTTTTCTTCTGGGGTTTTATTTGAGCACGTACATCGGTCGGACTAAGCACGTTGTATGTTGGACTCTCTGGGATATGTAGTGGTGAATGGTATACAGGACTGTATGGTATATGCAGTGAATAGTCTGACGTATCCGGAACTTCAAATGGTGGTGGACCAAGTATTGATATAATTTTCGATGAATCGGGGTGTATCCTTTTTACTGGTGGTTCAAACTTTGGAGCGTCGGCTGTAGATGGACCAATTATAGCTCTAATTTTGGAATAGAAATCTGGAGTGTCTAACATAGACAAATCAAAATCAGCAATCGCGTCTTGTTCTTCAGGTCTGAGATTTGAATAGGGACTCTGGCAACATAGACATATCAAAATCAGCAATCGCGTCTTGTTCTTCAGGTCTGAGATTTGAATAGGACTCTGGCAACATAGACATATCAAAATCAGCAATCACGTTCTGGAATTGATTGTCACTCACAGCATCAGCGTAGTTTTCCAACATAGACATATCAAAATCCGGAGTTTGTCTGTCTAAACTTGGACACATGCATTTCTTTGTTTTTTTTATGGCGGGACATGGAGGAGTTCCTGACTTCAGCACCACACCTTGAACATACTTGTTTCATCGAAGGAGGTTTTTCATTGAATCCGTTGGAAGAAGCATAAGCTGGTGGATTTGACGCTGACATACACTTCTTTGTTTTTTGGTGGCGGGATAGGTTAGATGCAGTAACCTCAGCTCCACAATTCGGACATTTCTTCATTGATGATCTTCGAAGACCATCCGTAGCATTGAGAAATGCTGTTTGCTTGCTAGCAGGAGAAGACGCCATTATTATAGAGCTGGCTACTCTCTTACTGTATGGGCGATTGACGATGGAAAAGGATGAGGTATGGATGCACTTCTTTGTTTCTTGGTGGCGGGATAGGTTAGATGCAGTAACCTCTTCTCCACAATTCGGACATTTTCTTGACTGATGATCTTCGAAGACCATCCGTAGCATTGAGAAATGCTGTTTTGCTTGCTAGCAGGAGAAGACGCCATTATTATAGAGCTGGCTACTCTCTTACTGTATGGGCGATTGACGATGGAAAAGGATGAGGTATGGATGCACTTCTTTGTTTCTTGGTGGCGGGATAGGTTAGATGCAGTAACCTCTTCTCCACAATTCGGACATTTTCTTGACTGATGATCTTCGAAGACCATCCGTAGCATTGAGAAATGCTGTTTGCTTGCTAGCAGGAGAAAACGCCATTATTATAGAGCTGGCTACTCTCTTACTGTATGGGCGATTGACGATGGAAAAGGATGAGGTATGGATGGATGAGAATAGGAAGAGGAGTAGGAAGAGGGTGGGTGTGTGGGATGAGTGGAAGGAAGGATGAGAGCATTATTAATACATTTGACTCTGAACTAGAACATAGTTTTTTGTAACTCTTTTTCATAAAACGATCCTATTATTTCCTCACCAGACTGGTCTGCGATTTTGTAGGTAACGGGCAAGTTTTGTTGACAGCCACAATCCGAAAAATTTCTCTTGTCCAATTTCTGCGTATTTATTTCCAAATACATCTTTCTTTATAGTAATTCTTACGCGGTCTCCAACCGAAAGTCTGGGTCTGAATACTAGACATCGTCCAGTGTTTGCGTACATGTTTCTTAAAGTTTGTTCATTGCTTGAATTCACTTCTGATGGGCTCATCTTTATAGTGCTATGAAATTTACTGTTATATTGACGTAGAAGCTTCTGTAAATGTGACACCCATCTAAAAGAGTTTTGAATTTCAAAAGTGCACTTTCATTTTTTCATTGAGAGTTCTATGGAAAACGCTCTATAATGGCACTTTTTTCCTCATTTTCAGTATGGTATAACTTTATTTGATTTTTGTGTAAAAACTCTCTAAATTCCTTAATTAACAAATTCTCGTCCTTTATCCGTGTGAAGAAGGTTCGGGGGTTTGTGACCAACCAATTTCGCTCTTCTTAATATTTTACTAAACGATTTAGTAACCTCTTGTGAGCTTTTTAGTTTTTAATGGTTCTGACCACGCATATTTTGAAAACGTATCAATTACATTAAGTATGTATCTGAATCCATCATTTTCCTTTGAAAACCTAATCATTACAACAAGGTCTGCAGCCCACAAATCATCAATACCCAAAGTTACAATTTTTCTCTCTTAGGGAATCGCTTAACCACAGGTTTATGAAACCTCTAATGCTCGAAGCAGGATTTCTTTCCGACTTTTCTGCTTCATTAATTCCTGATACTAACTACAATTCACTTACAGTATACCAAACTAGTAATTTATAAGGTGCGATGTCTCGCGCGGCGCGGCGGTGACTGGACAGTGACGAGGCGCGTCGCGTAACGATTGTTTGTATACTTATAGAAACAAGACGCGGTTGTCTCACACGGCGCGGTGGTGGTGACGGTTCAGCAGTCTCGCGGCGCGGTGATGACGAGGCGCGTGCCGATTGCTTGGCGGTGACGGTTCAGCAGTCGCGCGGTGCGGTGCTGACGAGGCGCGTGCCGATTGCTTGTACACTTACAGTAACAACGCGTGGTGGCGCGGTGGCGGGACAGCGATGACATGCGTGGTGATTCGCGCGGCGCGGTTCTGACTACCCGTACTCACACTCTTAGTCGCTCTCTAAAAAATTGCGGTGGCGGGACAGCGATGACATGCGTGGTGATTCGCGCGGCGCGGTTCTGACTACCCGTACTCACACTCTTAGTCGCTCTCTAAAAATTCTGTCCCAGATTCGGTCTCACACGGTTTGTCCCAGAACCGGTCTCGGGTGCTCTGTCCCAGCTACGGCCAAAGTATACTACTGATATCTGTCACTGAGGTACGATTTCAACCATTTCAGTGGCAGACCACGTAACCCCATATCATTCCAGTTTTCGCAAAAGTGGATTTTTTGTTGCATGGTGAACACAATGAAAGGCCTTCGAAAGATCTAGAAATACACCAATTTTGTGCTTTCCGACCCTTCAAAACGCTCCACGACCCGCATCCACAAGGCTTGCGATGGCATTAATTGTTGACATGTTTAAAATGTGTCCCAATACTTTGCTTAAAACTGGCAGAATCGAAATGGAACGATAGTTGGCTTATGTGAGGCCCAGGATCGTCCCTTCTTGAAACATTGGAATCACTTTGGCTGTTTTTAGCTGAGTTGGAAACACTCCTATGTGGGTACAAACCTTGACATGTGAGTTCCAAGCGCTATAGTTTCTACCACTACTTTAGTTACACAACGTAGTCCTATAACAACAAGTCTATAAAGCGGCGGCGTCCTTAGTTAAGTAAAAAACTATGTCAGATGAGTTTATAATTTCTAATCTTGTTAGCTGGGGGTTAGCTAATCATTTAGTATTTCTCGAAAAAGTATTACTTCAGTACAAATATTAATGCGTTGAATCAATATGTTCTCTATTTAAATATATATTTCAAAACTTGTAGCTGGGCCATAATTTTTTAAAAATAACTTAGAATTAATTTCAACTAAGGAGCTTTATAGACGACGTGTTAACAAGAAAGGCTCAGGCCTGCTTTAGTAATTTTTACACACCTATTAGAACACAAATGAACATATTCAAACACTGAACAATTTACTTTGTGTATTAAAAATAATTAAACAATTAATTTTTTTTACTAAATATAAATTACACAGGACTTAAATACAATTGATGTACAAACTGATATTATCGATCTGTAGATAAATTTAACGGGAATTAAGTAATAATGGTCTCACTACAACTCTGTTGTTCATTATAAACCCTAATGCTCAAATAACAGCTGAAGAGTTTCTAGTCCGCCGCTTTAGACTGTTTCCAGTTCAAGCATAAGCGGCTTATAGACGGGGAAAGTAGAAACAGCAAGTTACTGGCGGCCAGTACTTGACAATACGTCACTTTCCACCAATTTCCATTTACACAGGGAAAAGTTATTGGCAGCAAGTAAATCAGTTGTACTGTCGGCCAGTAGGCCAGTCTATTGTGAAATCATGTCGGATTGTGATGAAGAAATATTGCGAAGCTTTTTAATGAAGCAATTCAAGATTGTGTTGTACTTTTAAGTGAAGAATTGCAATCAGTTTTGAATAGGAAAAGAGTTTGGGTGAAGAAGTGGGTCGACAGGAGACATGAATTTGGTGCATCTGCAACTCTTTTTCGAGAACTCGCAATGGAAGATCCTCTGGATTTTAAAAGACATTTACGTATGAGTGTCGAAAAGTTTGAGGAGCTGCTACATATGGTAGAACCCATAATTCGTTAAGCAAAGTACTCCCAATGCGTAAAGCATTGACCCCCAGACAAAAGCTTGAAACAACTCTGCGTTTTCTGGCTACAGGTGACAGTTTTGCAGTCGCTATCATTGCTATTTCGCATACCAGCACCTACAATTTCGATTTTTTTACCAGATGTTATGAAAGCCATTGTGACCCTGCTTGAAGAGCTTTTATGGAGGTAAGCAGATCCAACGCATTCTTTTAAATTACCTAATGTTTTAGTAAAAACATACAAATTTCAATTTAAAATATACAAATTTGACACAACTTAAGCCTACGTAGGCCTACTTCGCTACGTAACTTATACCTACAAACTTTAATGGTTTATTAAAAGTAGAACTCACTTTGCAATGTAAAAGTTTTATTTAAAAATGTATCATACACTAGTTTGTTAGGTGAACTTAAAAGAAGCTTATTATTATATGGATACACGGGCACACAGTTGTATGAAATATATATTTCAATTATATGTATTCAAAGTTTGATTTTGTAACGTACAAAAAATGTGAATAGAATGAAAGAAATTGAAAGAATGTAGAACAGTTTTAGTTTAATTTCTGTATAAAACGTGCCATGATCTTGAAAAATACTCTGAGAGTAAGGTTGCAGTTCGCTGTCACCATTGTCATCGTAGCTGCTGCCATGTCGACATGATTGGAGATGGGGTGGGTTCATGGTCTTGAGCCTTTCTTTAGTTATTAGGCTTTGAAATTTGTTCTTTGCAAGGATAATAAAGCTTCTGAGCGGGAGGGTCCATCAACTGGGTAGCCATGTGTTGAGCTAACGCATCATACTCATCTTGCTTTATTACTTGCAGAAGGCCTGTACTTTTTGGTCGGTTTTCTGCTATCTTTTGTAGTTTTGCAATTGATTGCTCGACTTTGGCCAACTTAACTACTCGACTCGTATTTCGTTTTTTTTAATATTATGTGGAGGAACAAAAGTTGTTTTTTTTCAAACAGACTGATTTGTATTTCATCATCCAGCTGGCTCTCGATTTGAGTGTTATCACGTCTCTTCCACCTCCACTAATGTTTCCTCTATGAAGTCCTGGTCCGTAGTGTTTATCACAATCAGCCTGGCAACATAAAAGGCTATCACTATTAGTGTCAATGTTAATTTATGTACACTATCTAATACAAATGTTGTTTTTTTAGGTACCAAGCACTACACGTGAATGGGAAAACATACAAAGAAAGCTTCAATGTAAAATGGAATTTTCCATCATGCTGTGGATCCCTCGATGGGAAGCATGTACGCGATAAAAAAGACCACCACCTGGATCTAGCTCTGAGTTCTTCAACTAGAAAGGAGGTTACAGCATAATTTTGCTGGCATTAGTAGATGCAGATTACCGTTTTTTGTACATCGATGTTGGATCAAACGGCAGAGCAAACGATAGCAGCGTCTACCGACTATCTTCACTAAAGAGAGCTATGGATTCAAATCAGCTTAATTGGCCGAATGACTATGTAATAGTAGCAGATGATGCCTTTCCACTCAGCATAAATGTGATGAAAACCCTACTCTAAAAGGAACTTGACACTAGAAGAGCGTTTATTCAATTACCGCTTATCACGGGCTCGTAGGGTTGTTGAAAACGCGTTCGGTATTTTGGCATCACGGTTCAGAATATTTGAGAAATCCATCGATCTCAACTTCCAACAGTAGACTTGATTGTTCAGTGCACATGCATACTTCACAATTGGTTCCGCACTACATCGTCCACAACTTAATTTTGCGAAAAAGGTAGCGTTGATTTTGAGGGTACAGAAACGGGGGTCATTCACCCTGGAAGATGGCGGTCAACCCCCACTTCTTTGCCGTCCTTGACCGTTGACCGCTCAACAAACCCTTCCTCTAAAAGTGCGTCTGATAAAAGAGACAAGCTTGCTACCTACTTCATAGGTCCTGGTTCCGTCCCCTGGCAAAAACAATCGATTGGATTTGAATAGTTGAAAAAAGAAGACAATCATGAGTTTCTTGTAAACATATTGATTTCTTAGTGTTTCATTAAAATATGTACCGTTGTGCATTTGTAGTAAATTAATAAAATATATTATTACCTTGTACTTTGTTTGAAGTTGTTATTGACGATGGAAGCTTTGAAAGGATGATAGGATTTCGGACATTTGCCATCGTTATTTGTTACAATAAAAATAAAAGTACGTTTTGAGGATTGACATCTATCCTCTTCTTCAGGTATAACTAAATTAAATTAAGCTACAACATTTGGCAACGGATTTCCAATAGAAGTTTAAAAGTATAAAATAAGTCATAACATACCAGAAGACTGCTTGTGTACACTACACGCACGTTACGCGCACAAACCACGGACACGAGAGCAAGCACGAGTATTTTATACTCTTATTTCTAGTGGCAACCCGTTGCCAAATGTTCGTAGTTTAATGTAATTTAGTTCTAATCACCTGAAGAAGAGGATAGATTTCAATCCTCGAAACGTAGTGTTATTTTTTATTGTAATATATAACGATGGCAAATGTCAAACATCCTATCATCCTTTCATTACCTTGTACATTTTTGTAGTTTTCCTTGATAACAAAAAACGCAAACGTTGGAGGGGACTCAACATTTACAATATTATTAAATAATTATAAACTTAAATCTTCTTAGCATGAAATCTAAAAACAAAATATTCTGTTATACAGTTAAAAAATAATGTATATAATTTTTGTTTCCATTGAGGGTATTCAAATTTCCCTAATGGGCCCCCTTCTGATACGCTACGACTATGCTTGTAAATAATAGGTTCATATAATAAAAAATAATTGAACTTACCTGCTTTCGCCAGGTTTGATTTTGAAGGGCGTGTTAAAGCCACAACTCTCAAAAAAGAGTGTACCAGGTAAGTCTTGGTACATACAGGTCATCCGTACCTTTACCACTTGATTTAGATTCCTCAACTTTGACACGTTCTTGTCTGTACGTTGTTTTTATCACTTTAACTTTGTTCCGTAAAAAACAAATATCCGGTACTTGTATACCTTGTTTTTGAGTGTCGGTCATTAACCTTTGCATAGCAGATTCACGCTTTTGTTTGTCAACGTATTCACGATGACGACAGTGCCATGGTAGCTCTGAAAAACCTCCAAAAACTTTGAAATTTCATCACTATTCCACTTAATTGCACTTTTCTTCTTCCTCCTGCAACGCAATTTCCTGACATTTTCACAACGTACTACAACCACAACAACATATCACAATGCGATCCGTTCCTTTACTTGCCACTGCTCTACTGGCGGTAAGTATGGGGAAGTGCTTGTTTTGACAGGAAAGTACTGGCCGCCAGTGGTCACGTGATCGCCCACGGTGACCCGCTACATTTGCCGTGGGGAGTGGCCAGTTAAAAACAAACAGGTTTAGTTTTTCAAACTGGCCGCAGAGTAAATTACGAAGTCTTCTAACCTGCCCCCACCTCCCAGAAACCCCGCTGCGAGTGGTGAAAAGGACCCTACCTTTAGACCAGAAGGGGAAGTAGAAGACTGGGTATAGTTTGGATAGAGAGGCAAGTAACTGGCCGCCATGTAACTTGACTGTCATCTACTTTCCACTCCCCCCCGTCTAATAAGCCGCTTTATAACACCCTGCATTGTATGAGGCATACGGAAAACGGAATGAATTCATTTGCATCGTTTTGATCAAATATACTAGGAGAGTTTCTTCCGTAACACGCCGTTATCTCCGGGGCAGATTAAACCTGTATGCTGCGCCTCGCAACGCCTCCCAATTAATTCATCCTAAAGTTCTGTTAAATACAATCAGTTAATTCCTGTACAATTGAATGTTACAAATGAAATCTATGTTTATTAGGAGTAAAAGTATTAAATCAGAAAAGAATATAACCTATTGAATGCAATGGAAACAACTTGAACAAACCGCAAACAAATTGTGTTTTCGTAGTCAATGTAAAATGGAATTTAAATGCAACTAATAAAAGTTATCAACAACAATTTTCGTAATGCGTAAATTCTCGGCTTATTCAGCTCTGATACTTAGAACCAAATGCCAGATTTTTCTATGGTGTGATGAGGTTAATAATCTCATGGTTTGTTTTTAGCGTTCCTTAATTCTGATAATCGTTTCACAGGTCAGTGATCCCATTCCAATCCAGTTACAGATCTTCATTGAATTTAGGTGTGAGAAAGTTTGATTTAACAATAAAAAATTGTTTGAGTTAAGCTCCATACAAATTTTTACTGGAAATCTAAGTAGGGATGTAATGTCGACGAGATGAAACTTTTAATTTTAATTTTGAAAGAGTGTGATGTGATTTCCTGTTTAAATAAACTCACATTCGCTTATCAAAAAGCATACTAGGTTTTCCATATAAGACAACCTTACACTATTCCCTTGTGCAAATCACTTACAATTTACACTTTTATAGTCGCCATACATCCCCCTATAAAAAAAAAAAATTTTTTGTTAGCATTGGTCCAATAAATAACTGAATTTTTGTAGTGATCCAATACATTAACAATATAAAACTTTTGTGGAAAATTTTGTTT
>NW_025782555.1:0-61825 GCF_021130785.1 Homalodisca vitripennis | reverse complement strand
TAAAACATTATGTTTAATTTTTCTTAGATTGGCAATGTATTGAACAAAGAGGTATTTCCGGAACAAACTTATTCTTTCGATATTACAAAATTTTTATAGAAAATATCTTCATCCCCAAGTTTCGTTATCATAGTAGAGTTTTTTCAAACAGATAGACCAGAATAATCCAAGAAAAAAATCCTTCAAAGTTTGATAGTTTGGGAATGTAAAAAATATCAGAGTAAATATTGAACGGTTCTTATTATCAGGATGAATTACAAAATTTAACATTCTCCCGGAGGTCTTTTCAGAATCATGTATCATGATTTTAAGAAAGTTTACTGTAATAATATAATGGAAATGTATTTACAAAAATCCTAAAGAATTTTTAGCGAATAGGACCTATTTATGTCATTTGATACAAACACAGAGTATGACAAATTATTTCTGGTTGTCAAAGAACGATATACATTATCATATATGGATTTTCAAAAAGCTGTTTACACAAACGCGAATTTGTTATGTGGTTGTGGTTTCTGAAGAAATTTTTTAGCCTCCTACTAGATGTGATTAAGAACGATATTAGAGGAAATTCAGTAAAATTTTTGAAATAAAATAGTCGGTTATTGTCAAATATATTATGCATTGGATAATTCTGACAAACTTTTACTTGAATTGTTAAAGACATTGATAAAAAAATATTCATTTTTAATTTCAAAAGATATTCTTAAAAAATGGGATGATTTTAACAAAAAAACTATTCCAAAGCGCGGTCCATCTTAAGGGTGGGACCGGAAGTTACTGAATTTTAAAAAAATTACTTTTAAAATATTTATGATCCTATATACCAAAATTTCAGCAAAAAAGCTCCAATAGTTCTCGAGATATAAGAGTTTTAAGATAAGGGATGATTGGGGTAGATTTTGAAAATTTTGTTTATTTCATGAAATTTTAAGTTGAACTCGCTTGTTTTTGAAGTTTCAGATTTTTCTGAATTATTTTTTTTTTTATTTTTTTATGATTATTAAGAAATAGGGGATGATTTCACTCCTTATGGATAAGTTAAGTCGAAAGAGTTAAGTATTTACTATATGTGTACCAAATTTTCATTAAAATCGGTTTGAGTGGTTTTTGAAATAGTAAAATTATTAATAAATTTGTAAACTAGCACTTCCTAATTGAACAACAGTATATAGCAGAGATATAGCTTATAACTTTCGAGACTCTCCGTAAGCTCAATTGGTAAGCACGCTTGCCTTCAAAGCCTTAGGTTCTGGGTTCAAATCCCAGAGCTTCAGACGCGCTTTTTATTGAGGAAGACATGGTTTGGGTTCGTTCAGTGGTTGGGGACAAGTCTTTTACACGAGTGGCCATAGTGTAATGACTATAGAACAAATCCGAGTAATGACAACTGTGGATGGCGCGCCATTTGCTTCCTCACCTTTCCACTTCATTCCTTAATTCCTTCTCTTCCTTAATTCGTTCATTACATTCTCACATCGTTCATTAATACAACTGAGCCGGGCTCAGTTTTGGACAATTTATTTTTGTCCTATTATTTTTGCCCACCTCGGCCACTCCCTTGTTAGTCGGTGGGGGAGTCACTCTGTCTGAGTATTGATTTTCTGCCTGGTTGGACTGATTGGGTTGAGGTCAGCTGGTTGACCTTGACTAGTTTTACCGAACCAGCTGTTCACCGGCACCGGGCACCGGCTCTGGCTACAGTTTTCGGATGGCGGTCAGAACACGTTACGGAGTAAAGCTACTGCTTTCTTCTGTCCTTGTTCACTGCTCGTCCCGTTCACCATGGCTGGCTAATTCACCGACTTTCGGCAGGTAATTGTCTTTTATCACTCTCTTTAACATTATTTAGTTGGCGGTTTTTCTCTCCCACCCCAGACATATATTATCGTAGATTAGTTAAAAGTAATTTATATATATTATTTTGTAACTTGTGTTCCTCGTGTACGTGTTCGTGTCGCAAAGTGTTCGTTCCTGTCTTTCGTACGTTCTAAAATTTGTTAATTTATTTACTATGCAAGTTAAGTTATTATTTTGTGCTCTAGTGTTTTCTAACAGATCCGTTCGGCGAACGGAAATTATTTATTCCGTGTACACACTTTGATTATTTTTAGTGTAAGCGAGACGGTACAGACTTTGCAAATTTTTGTTTACCTCGTGTTTTGTGGTTGCCGTGCAAAATTGGGTGGCAACATTCATGATTTCGATTTTATTATTTAATTATTGTTATTTGGGAAATAATGTATTGTTATTATTTGTAAATTATATAATTTATTATCAGGCCTACCTTACAATTAATATTTAATAGCAAAAAGTAAATTATTATAATATAATGATTAAAATCCAGCGATTATAGTTACAAGTAAATGTTATCACGCTTAATCATTTAGTATGGCTTTGTCCCTAGCCTATGTAATAATTAAATATTGTCACCAAGTAGTGCATCTTAAAAATACTTGGTGTCTTGAGTTATTTTTTAGGAATAGTCTTTGATACTTAAAAGGTACTGTTAGTTACAGATTGTTATATTTTTTTAATTGTTAAATTTAAATATTTTATTATAACTTTGTGGCAAACATAATTAAGTTTTTATTATTTCGCGGGTTGTAAGTAAAAGTTGATCTGAATTTCTACTGGTTATGTTGGGATTCTACAGGGTCCCCGTGAGTGTCGTCAGCGGGACTGGTGCGGCGAGTCCTGCCCAATGAAAAAACACTGAAAACCAAACTGAATGCCCCCGCGCCCTGCCAGTGCTCCTGTACCGGCATCCAACCGGAGTGCATGTGCTCATATTCATTTCATCTGGAAACAAGGTTGGATCCAAAATGTTTTTTTACTTTTCTAATACTGAACTTGCGAGGATTGGGGTGAGGCAGCGAGCGCTGCCAAGATATTAGATCTGGAGATGGGCCAGTGTTAAGAGTAGTGTGTATTTAGTTTAGTTACATGAACTGAAAGGGGAGGATTTCATCTTTAATTCGGATTCGTGGAGGCAACTAAGCCCCCGCCCTCCTTCGAAAATCGGCTTTTAAATATTTTTTTTTATTTTTTTGGCTACAAACCTGAAACCAAATTACTTTTTAAAAAATAGTGGGCCTAGAAATTCTACAACCTTTTTCCCTCCCCTCAGTTCATAACACTTACCTGTTAAAAAATAATTTTTAGATTTACTTACAGCCGTACCTGATATATGTTATTTATAAACCAAATTTCTATTTATTGTGTTATTATTATATTATTTATTTATTATGTTATTGTCATTATTGGAATTATATTTATTTGTTGTTATTTAGTTTTTTAAGTTAGGCGGTGCACCGTGGTGCTGCATAATTGTATTTTGCATGGAAATGTTTGCCACCTACTAATTATATTTCTTGTACTCGAAATCTTGTCTCGTTTTTGTCTCTTCCCACTAGTGGCATGTGATTTGTTTTTTTTTTATGATTTGCTCCGAGTTTGGGAGGGGCGCGCTTCCGAGGACCTCCTGTCTTTTTCGCTAACTCGGAACAAAATGGTAGCAGAGCGTGGTTACGTGTTTTTACCCTCTGCGGGCCCGGGGTTTTTGTTTTGCCACTGGTGGTGAGAGGCACGAGTTGAAGTTGTTAGTTGACTTCCTGCGCCTGTGCCGTCTCGCTGTGCTATTTTCCGCCGTTCGAACAGGAAGTGTGTGAACCTATTTATCTCCTGATTTTTGTTACTTGTGTGTTTTTGTTATATCTTGTCTTCATTGTTTTTTTTCTGGTTTTGTTCTGGTACGGCGTAGTGTTTTGTTTGCGGTATTTTGGTTTCGGCTGGCCGTGTTTCGTGGACGGCAGGAATTTCTGGGGACCCTGCATGAGAGTGTTGTCTCACTAAGTTATTCACTTGTCGCCTTAGTTATTGCTTGTTAGTCTGTTTCTTTTATTTATTTATCATGCCTGTCTCTTCTGGTGCCTGAATACTTGTTTGAAGGAGGATCTCCATTTTGAGTTGTTGGCTCGTGGGCTTACTCCGGGTTCCGACACTGCGAGTCCATGCGGAAGCAACTGTCGGGATAATATGGACCTGGACACGACCTTGGCCTAGGGATTTGACGTTCCAGAAACAGAGGCCCATTTTGGAGGCTAAGTTGGAGACTTTTGAAAATAGTCAGGAGGACTGGTTGGAGGTCGCCGCCTACTGGCCGAGAGAGGGCTAGGTATTTGTCCCGGCTTACCCATCTACATATGAGGCTGTCGCTACTTAGATCCAAGCTTACCAGTTCTGGTGATAGGGGAGTGGTTGGAGGAACGCATCACCTTGGTGGACGGGCCTGCTGACTGTACTCGAGAGGGACGAGGGGGCAAAGGCTCCTGAAAAAACTGTGTCTGCGGTTGACTCTGCTGCGGCTGTTTAAGGGTGAAGGCCAGATCCCTGGATCAGTCGTTGCGGAGGTGTCTGGTGTGGACGGGGCCCCGGGGGGCCTTTGACCCAAATGCCTGCTGGATCTGGAGGACCTGGGGGACTGTGAATGACGGGATCCTTTGTTCAGTATCACAAGCTTCCAAACCCACTTACCCCGTTGCTGCAGCGACTACCAACGTGGATGGTCTAGATACTGAAAGCCTTGCTGCGGTTTCTTTCTGAGATCCCTGCGACTGCATGACTTGCCTGGTCTTCAGGGAGCGAGCTTCCTGCATGTCATCTCTCCGTTTTGGTAGGCCACCTTTGGGTGACTGTCTGGTTCGAGTTCTCCAGAGGGGTGGGTACCCTGGATGATTTTCATAGGGAGGCATTGGATTTCCTTTTGTTCCTGGTTCAGTTGAGGGAACGTCTCCGTGTGGAGGAAATTCTTTAGGCCACAGGGCAACGGAGAGAGTTTGGCAAAGTTTGTGGCCGAGGTGAGGGACACTGATAGGGTGTTAAGGCTCAATATCCCCGAAAGTACTGTGGTCACCACCATTCTTGAGGGTCTCAATCCTGAAGAGAGGTCCCGTCTAGTTTTTGCTGGTCGCCCTTCCACCTTTTTCTGAACTGGACCGTCTGTGCATTGCTTCGCGCAGCGTGCAGTTTGCTGACCGGCAGAGGGCGAGAGAGGAACAATCATCGTTCCATCCAGCCCTCCAGGGCTGTCACGGCCGTACAGAATCCCGTGGATGGGCCACATCACTCTGGGTGGGCTTCAATCCACCCCATCTGCTATGCCTGTGGTGAACGAGGTCACACTCGTCGGGAGTGTACTAGGAGATATCGCACTTGGTCCAAAAAACTAGATCAAAGGGGGGTTTTCTCTGAAGTTCACCCCGAGGTCTAAGAAAAAATTTCAAAAAAATAGTACCTGTGCGAAAAATTTTGATTAATAGTTTGGACACTATGAGCCTAGCAGAAAAGGAAACCCTACGGCTTAGGGACAGCATCTTCGGTGTGCCCTTATATCAATATCTTAGTGGGAGACTCAGTGCATAAGGCCCTAGTTGATTCCGGGTCAGCCTGTAGCCTCATCTCTTTCCCGTCTTTTTGAAGCCATTTCAAGGTTAGGTTTGGTGAAGCACACCGAGGGAGTCTTCTTTAACTTGCTGGACTGCTTCTAATTCCCCTCTTCCCAATTTCGAGGAAGGCTTCAATCAAGTTTAAGGTTGAATGTTTTTCATGGGTGTGTGGAGCTTCCTTGTGGCCCAAGGACCTGAGTATGGATTGTATTTTGGGGGCGGATTTTATTCAAAAGACTGGTTTGGTGCTGGATCTTCAGGCGGGCCAGTCTTATTTCAAATTCAATCGGCGAGTGTCAGTCCCCCTTTTCCGATAATTTCAAATCGACACCGCAGGTTGGTGAGGTGGTGTGTGAGGAAGGTTCCTGCCCCCTGAGGACCCGTTTCGGTCACTTGGATGAGGAGCAAGCTGGGGTTCTCCGTGAGCTTTTGCTCAAGATTTCCGGAGGTCCTCACACCCAAGCTCGGTTCTACCCATCTTATTGAATATGAAATTCGTCTGACTGACACTCAGCCAGTACGCTTCCCACCCATACAAGTTGGCTCCTCCAATGATGGAGGTTATGCGTGGTATCATCAAGGATCTCTTGGATCAAGGAGTTATTGAGCCCTCAAACTCATCGTATGCCAGTCCAGCGTTCTTGGTTCCAAAGCCTAATGGAAAACATCGTATGGTGGTTGACCTAAGAAAAACTTAATGCCAAAATTGAAAATAGACTCAGTGCCTCTCCCCCGATCTCCATTCTGCTTTTTGATTGGTTCGGTTAAGGCCAAATTTTTCACTATATTTGATTTGAACCAAAGCATATCATCAGATTCCGTTGAAGAAGGAATCACGTCCTCTCACGGCCTTCTGTGTTCCGTGGAATTTGTATCAGTACCGATCTGTGCCTATGGGGCTAGCTGTGGGGGCCCAAACGTTAACTAGGGTTGCTTGACTCTCCATCTTTCCACGATGTTGAAGTTCAAGTATGTCTTTAATTATCTTGAATGACCTTCTGGTCTACAGTGAGTCTTTCACGGAACACGTTAAAACATCTTGAGGAGGTCTTGGTTAGGTTGGGTAGGGCTGGCCTTACAGTCAATCCGGAGAAGGTTGTCCTTACGCCAAAGTCTGAAAATATCGTTTTCTCGGTCACCTCGTGTCGTCTAGGGGTGTATCTATAGACCCTGCCAGGGACCCAAGGCATTCGGGATTTCCCTCCTCCGAAGGATGCCAAGGGTGTTGCACAGATTCATCGGCATGGTTAATTTTCTACCGTAGGTTTATTCCTGACTTTGCCGAGGTGGCCGCCCCTCTGAACACCTTTAAGAAGGAAAGACGCAAAGTTCGTTTGGGGTGAAGATCAAGAACGTGCTTTTCAACTGCTTAAGGAGGCCATTATCCAAACCTCCAGTGCTGCGAATACCGGACTTTAGTAGGCCCTTCATCTTGCAGACTGACTTCCTCATCCTGTGCTGTAGGAGCTGTGCTTTCTCAAGAATTCGACGGCGCTCGGCAACCTATAGCTTTTGCATCTAGGACTTTGACCCCTTCAGGAAAAGAAATCTTCTATTTATGAGCTGGAGTGTCTGGGCGGTCGTTTTTCGGCATGGATAAGTTTCGGAGGTTCCTAGAGCATTCCGAATTTCTGCTGGAAAACTGACTATCAGGCTCTTTCCTGGCTATTGGCCCATCCTCGACAACTCGGGAAGATTGGTCGCTAGGTTGTCAAAATTGCGGCCTTTAAATTCAGGGTGCAGCACATTCGCGGCACCCAAAACGTCGTCGCCGATGCTCTTTCTAGAATGTATCATCTACCCAGCGATCCTTGTTGATTCTCAAGCACCGTTGTGTGGGACTGTGATGTTGGATTTCCCTGCTGCCTTTGAGAGTTTTGATCTCACCAACTTCAAGACCCCGAGTTGTCAAACATCATTAGTGAGCTCCAGGAGGGAGAAGCCCACTCTCCTTACTTCTTGTCCAAGGGTGTCCTCTGCTGTCGTGCCCGACGCGGAGGTGGTCCCAAGATTGTTCTGCCGAGTGCCCTCATACCGATGGTCTTTTCCTACTTTCATGTTTTCTCCCGTGGGCGGTCCATTTAGGTATTCACAAGACCATCGCTAAAATCAGAGATAAGTTTATCTGGAAGAGTATGGACAGAGACATTGCTGGTAGAGTACGAGCTTGTCAATCTTTGCTCGGTCAGTAAAACCCAGCACAAAATACCAAATTAGGGACTTCTTTCCTCCGAGGTGGCGGAGCGGGCCTCTTGAAAAGGTGTTCATTGACTATGTGGGGACCCTTTTCCCCGTAGCAAGTCAGGGAACACCTCCCTGCTTGTCGCTGTGGATGCTTTCTCTAAGTTTTGCTGGTTGATTCCTCTTAGGAGTGCCCACGGCGTCGCTCACCGTCAAGGCACTCAAGTCCCGCCTTCTACAGAATTTTGGAGTGCCCGCCACCTTCGTCTCAGACAACGGCACACAATTCGTGTCGAGGGAGTTTCATCGCTTTCTGTTTTGGGCATGGAATCAAACATGTTACGACATCTCCTTACTACCCCCAGCCTTCTCATGCTGAGCGGTTCAACCGCAATCTCAGAGCCGCCCTCATCGCTTATCACGCTGAGAAACAAACTACCTGGGACGAAAATCTGAGCTGGCTTCAGTTAGACCTTCAATTCTGCTCTTCACGAGAGTCATGATTCCACGCCTTTTCAGGTCATGTTTAGTCGTCCTCCTTCTGAATCCTTGTCTAATCTCTGGAGTCTGGATAGTCTTCTTACCAGTACCTGGTACTCCCAATGTGAGTGACACATTGGAAGCAGTCAGGGTTAAGCTCCTACAGTCTAGGGAAAGGGTGAGGAGAAAATTCAATAAGGGACGTATTGCTAACCCCTTCCAGGTGGGGGATCTTGTCCTTTTTGTAAGGGCCCATCCGGTCAGTTTCGGCCGTTGATAAAACGGGCAGCCAAACTTTGCTATCGGTGGACAGGTCCACACCGGATTCTTCGTTTTCTCTCCCCATTTACTGCTGAGTTAGTTGATCCCGTATCGGGGAGGTTGTGGCGGAGGGCCCACGTTTTCTCATCTGAAGGCCTTCCGTGGTGACACCTCTGGTCATGCTCTGGATACTGGTGCGGCTGCGGGGGTGTCCGGGGGACTGATCACCCCTGGTTTTCCCTGTGGTGTCGTTTTACTCTCTTTCTGTTTTCTTCTTTCTCCAAGAGAGGCGCCTCTCAAAATTTCAGGAGGATCGTGTTTTTGTCTGCCTCCTGCTCAGGACTTCGTTTCCCTGTTAGGGTTCTCGACTTCCCGTTTCCCTGTGCCAGAGCTTGTTGGTTCTTCTTTCAGTGGGGGAGAGGTTTGTTTTGGGGTTGCACCCTTTTTAGTGGGGGAGGTTGAGCCGGGGCTCAGTTTGGACAATTTATTTTTGTCTATTATTTTGCCCACCTCGGCCACTCTTGTCCAGTCGGTGGGGGAGTCACTCTGTCAGAGTATTGATTTTTCTGCCTGGTTGGACTGATTGGTTGAGGTCAGCTGGTTGACCTTGACTAGTTTTACCGACCAGCTGTTCACCGGCAACCGGCACCGGCTCTGGCTACTGTTCGGAGCGGTCAGGACACGTTCGGAGAAGCTACTTGCGTTTCTGTCTGTTCACTGCTCGTCCCGTTCACCATGGCTGGCTAATTCACCGACTTTTCGGCAGGTAATTGTCTTTTTCACTCTCTTAACATTATTTAGTTTGGCGGTTTTTTCTCTCTCCACCCAGACATATATTATCGTAGATTAGTTATAAGTAATTTATATATATTATTTTGTAACTTGTGTTCCTCGTGTACGTGTTCGTGTCGCAAAGTGTTCGTTCCTGTTCTTTCGTACGTTCTAAAATTTGTTAATTTATTTACTATGCAAGTTAAGTTATTATTTTGTGCTCTAGTGTTTCTAACTGATCCGTTTCGGCGAACGGAAATTAATTTATTCCGTGTACAACACTTTGACTTTTTTAGTGTAAGCGAGACGGTACAGACTTTTGCAAATTTTTGTTACCTCGTGTTTTGTGTTGCGTGCAAAATTGGGTGGCAACATTCATGATTTCGATTTTATTATTTAATTAATTGTTATTTGGGAAATAATGTATTGTTATTATTTGTAAATTATATAATTATTATCAGGCCTACCTTACAATTAATATTTAATAGCAAAATGTAAATTATTATAATATAATGATTAAAATCCAGCGAAATTTATAGTTACAAGTAAATGTTATCACGCTTAATCATTTAGTATGGCTGTCCTAGCCTATGTAATAATTTAATATTGTCACCAAGTAGTGCATCTTAAAATACTTGGTGTCTTGAGTTATTTTTAGGAAATAGTCCTTTGATACTTAAAAGGTACTGTTAGTTACAGATTGTTTATTTTTTTTAATTGTTAAATTTAAATATTTTATTATACTTTGTGGCAAACATAATTAAGTTTTTATTATTTCGCGGGGTTGTAGTAAAGTTGAATCTGAATTTCTACTGGTTATGTTGGGATTCTACAGGGTCCCCGTGAGTGTCGTCAGCGGGACTGGTGCGGCGAGTCTGCCCAATGAAAACAACTGAAACCAACAAAACTGAATGCCCCGCGCCCTGCCAGTGCTCCTGTACCGGCATCCAACCGGAGTGCATGTGCTCATATTCATTTCATCTGGAACAAGGTTGGATCCAAAATGTTTTTTTTACTTTTCTAATACTGAACTTGCGAGGATTGGGGTGCAGCGAGCCGCTGCCAGATTATTAGATCTGGAGGAGGGCCAGTGTTAAGAGTAGTGTGTATTTAGTTTAGTTACATGAACTGAAGGGGAGGATTTCATCTTAAATTTAATTCGGATTCGTGGAGGCAACTAAGCCCCCGCCTCCTTCGAAAAATCGGCTTTAAATATTTTTTTTTTATTTTTTGGCTACAAACCTGAAACCAAATTACTTTTTAAAATAGTGGGCCTAGAAATTCTACAACCTTTTTCCCTCCCTCAGTTCATAACACTTACCTGTTAAAAATAATTTTTAGATTTACTACTGCCGTACCTGATATATGTTATTTATAAACCAAATTTTCTATTTATTGTGTTATTATTATATTATTTATTTTATTATGTTATTGTCATTATTGGAATTATATTTATTGTTGTTTATTTAGTTTTTTAAGTTACGCGGTGCACCGTGGTGCTGCATAATTGTTATTTTGCATGGAAAATGTTTGCCACCTACTAATTATATTTCTTGTACTCGAAATCTTGTCTCGTTTTTGTCTCTTCCCACTAGTGGCATGTGATTGTTTTTTTTTTTTTTTATGATTTGCTCCGAGTTTTGGGGAGGGGCGCGCTTTCCGAGACCTCCTGTCTTTTTCGCTAACTCGGAACACAACATTAACACTTACAAAACACCCGACACAAATTCCCTAATTGAATCTCTCCATCAACTTCTACACATTAGTTACCAAAGAAAAAAATGAGACTTGGGAACAAAAAAAATTCCAGAGTCTAAGACCCGAATTACAGCTCCTAGCCATTAAACTTGGTTGGACAGTAGCAGTGCAGGGCCAAGTCTCTAAACAATAGACACCGTAGAAGTTGAAATGTGATGTGATTCCCATAGCGCAAAACACGCACACTAACAACACTACACCAGAGACACAATCATTAATTTTGTCTTTTAACAATAATTGATTATGTTCATATTATTTCTCTTTCATTCCTTTCTAAAACTTCAAAAATATACTCTTTCGCTGATGAAAAATCTCGATTTCTTCCGGAATAATCTTTGTAATCATAGACAAAAATATCCTAAATAGTTGAAATAATAAAATAAAATTCATTTCTTTTTTATCTCGGTAGTTGAGAAATATAAACATAAATACATTTGTGCTAAAAAATTTATATCTCGGCAGAGTTAGTTCCATAATCTCCATTTATAACAAAAATCCTTTTTGTTTAAATTTAAGAGTATAATGCCAACTGTTACAAAGTGTTGTAATAGAGGAGAAATTATTGATAAAAGGTATTTTAGTTTGTAGAGGTTGTAATTTAATTTTGTACGAAAGACCTAAACCTATGAAATTTCGAAATAAATTAACACATTTGAATAACCTGCTTAGAAAATTACAATATGGAGACAAGAAGCAAACAAAATTTTGTTACAGAATTTAGAAAACAGAATAAAAATTTTTACTTATCTCTTATAACCGTTGAAAAAATTATTTTCCTTTTCAAAGAATACATTAGGTTTGTAGGTATCGATACACATGTTTATTATGAGAAGATTTTTACCTATAATCTTTCACTATTTGGATATTGAATTTGATTACGATTTTAAGCCTGAAATCTTTGATGATTTTATAGTACATTTGGAGAAATTAAATGAAGAACCCTCGTCAAAAGAATGTGGTTTTACTCACATTCTCCCCGACTTCTCGAGTGATTGTTAGCAAATTCCATCATTTCGTTTATTAAGTTTTAAATTTATAGTTTATTCGTAGCAGACATTTCAAATAGATTGATTTCACAGCTCAAGAAAGTAGAAACAGCTATAGATTCGGTTAATTTTTCATTCGTGATTTATGGTTTACTAGAGTAGATACAATAAGCCGGTTCTGGGTCGCTTTTGGAGACGAACGGATGTAGATTCGGTAAATTTTTCATTGAGATTTGCTGTGTTGTTTCTCAGCTTCCTTTATGGTACATTTAACCGGACTTTACATTGATTTTCGGTCGGCTCCGAAAGTGAGCTAGAAACCCCATATTACTATCTACTAAACATGCTTGCTATTCAACAAATAACCCTATTTTTATAATACAATACTATTTATAAACTAAGAGTATATTATATTTTCATAGTGAAATACTTAGTGATTTCAGACGAATTCATATTTTTAACGCAGTCCTAAATGTTTTATGTTAAACCGTTGTTTCTAGACCGTGACCGACAGGTATGGTGTTCCGTCACATCTAGAAATTTAAAGAATTAAAAGGCTACATTTTGTAAGTCAATTACAATAGCATAAGCCATACTAAGTGAGCCACTAAACTACAAGGTCTTTGCCAGATCCAATAAAACATTACAGATATCACCTATAGTATGAAAATTTAAACATGTGTTATCAATATCTTACATAAAGTGTCTATATTTTAAAATTTTAAAATATTAAAAATGCAGAGTCCTTAGCGGTTATTATGCTGGTTGATGGAGTTTTTAAATTTTCGATTGAAATAACGAAAAATGTTAAAAATGTAAAATTAAGTAACATTTAAATAAATATCGTTAATAAACTAAACGTTTTACAAATTATGTCAAAGCAAATTTTTGGTTGGCTCATTTAATTATTACTATTTCTTCTACCCTCCTCCATTTCGCTAGACGTGGTATTTTGAAAAACTTACATAGGCCTATAAACTAGAATATATATATTATATATATATATATATATATATATATATATATATATATATATAATTTCAATAAACATTGAATCCCAAAAAGTACTTGCTCCGCCGGGAGTCGAACCCGGATCTCTCACTTGCCGGGTGAATGTGCTACCATTACACCACAGAGCGCTCACTTTTTCCGATTCAATTATTTTGTATTTTGGCCGTATCTGTCACATATGTGTTTTAAATAAGCAAACTAACATATGATCGGAAGACCAAACACCTGTCAAACGACTTTTTATTTACATTAAATATATATATCTTATCTGGACACAAATACAATTACCGTTGCAGGAAATAGTCGCTTTTTTACTGAAGAAGATTTTCAGACTAATGCATTTATATACTTCATTGGTAAGGGCCTTATTGCAGAAGCTATAATGGCGCCGGAAATAACTTAGATAGGATCAGTAGTAGTAGATAATTTTTAACGAAAATAAACTCTTTATAATTTATTTTACAGATAAATGTATTTTTGTATTTATTGATTGGGAAACACATCAAACGCGATTTGAAAACCAAGAATTACTTAAACAGGGAGTTTTGTTATGACCGAAAGTTTGTGACAACATTGTAAATTATGCTTCTCAGAGGAAGTATGTAAATATTTTGCTATCGATTCTGAAAGACAAAGACGCAGCTACTTTTGTTGTGAGAAATCAGGAAATGTTTTCACACGCTAATCTGATATACGAGCCAGTGGCAAATCTGTTTATCTTTTAAAATCTCCTAACAAAGAATAAAGGTATGGTATGTATCTTCAAAATGTTTACCATCGATTACAAATTTATTATTAGGCTGCATTAAATTACATCATTAGTGCTCTCGCTAAAACTACTACGGACTTAGTACTTTTACATTATGGCCTAAAATAGTGCATGTGTTGCTTAAATTGTAGGTGCTTTTTCATTAAAATATGAGAAAAATTATCTGAAGAAATTTTAGTATGTCAATGGTACCCATAAAAACTGTTTTGGTCAGACATCTGTTTAAATTTCCAATTATTTTGAAGTTCATATCGTCCTGTGACCTTCAAATGTCAGGAATTTTTATTATACCATTTCAAAAGGGATGTGCGTATGATGTATCTGTTTATCCAATATGAATTTGCGTGCAAAGCCTCGACAAGTGTTGTTTTTATGTAATATAATTTACTGAATGGAAAAATTGTTTAACGAAAAATAACATAAAATCATTTGCATAAACAAGTCATTGCATGACAGGTCAACGCGTAATTACGTAACATGTTAGTGTTCTCTCCTGATTCTGCCTAACCCTTTGCAGTTACTGTGTTAATAACAGCCAATAATCAAAGTTTAAACCGCTATTTGTGTTAGGTTTGTGGTATTATACACTCTGAGAGCAGCCGGTAATCTAGGGTGGAGGTAGGACGCAGAGAGTCAGTTTGCCTTCATACTTTGGGAATTTTTAAATTAACATTTGTTTGTAAATCCATCTCTTCATATGACTATACCATTCATATCAAACATAATTAAATAAGCAAATAATTTCATTGAAGTATTTCGATAAGTAATTTGTTTAATGCAATTGGATTTATAAACTACATTGAGTAAAGAGAAGGTTTATGATTTCAGAGAAGGAGACGAGTTTCTTGACAAGCAATATATCAAATATTTACCTCTAAATTGAAAATGTATGACTATATTTTAATTAACTGTATGTATGTTTAATAGGTATAACAATTATTTTAATTAATAACATGGCTTGCTTAGTTTATCTTTAACTTAATAGTAATATATGAAAAACATGTTATAAGGAAAGTAAAAGTTACAAATATAGTTAAATTGTAAAAGTATTATATAAAAATATAAAAAAATAGATAATTTATAATTTAAATACCATATTTAACGTGCATTTTTATTATTAAATAGTAATGTTTGTTTTTCTCGTATATCCATTTTAAAAACTAACATTTGTATAAAATATAGTTTTCGGCAACATTATTGAACGCGTTTGTTAAATTCTTTAATTGTTCACAATCTACTATTTTTAAATGCTTTAGAAGTTTCCTGAAACTTCATAAAACTCAAATTAAAAAAAAAACAAAATTAAAAAAATTAAACTTCAAATTTTTAATTCTTTTTTATTCAAATTGTATTTTGAATTTTAATTTGATTTGATTTGAATGCAAATTTTGCTTCAAACTTCTAAAAAGCCGGAATTTTAATTTAAAATGTAATTGATTATTATGTTAATGAAACGGATGTCCATGTTCTAATAATATTTATTGACATATAAATATATTTTTAGTGAAATTACTACAAAACTATTTAGCACAATATGAAAGTATACATAATTTTAACTGTTTTTTATATCTTGCATTTTCAAAACCTCAAAAAACAGATTTAAAGTTATCTGATAAAAGTTTCTTATTGCTGTTGTAGGTGAAAAAGTATAATAGAAACTCTGGACTTTTGCCATCGTTATATGGTACTAAATGAATAAACACTACGTTTTGAGATCTATAATCAGACCTCTTCCTCAGATGAATAGCTAACGTATCACTTAACTACAATATAGGTTAAAATAAAAAAAATAATATCGGAGCTGCTTGGAGTCCAGTCCAGGCGTTGTCATTGCAAAGTCATCTAAAACAATGATGAAATCTAACAATAAATTTAAACACAAATCATTTAGTTTAAAAATATTGTTTCTGATGACGCATGCAAATTCCAAAGATTGTTTTGCACTGATTTGTTTGTTAGTATCCCACTTTTAGTTTGTAATGGTATTAAGGTTGATTATGATCTTTCACTTTTCGTGCTCATAAATTGTGCTTGTGACTTGCATTTTGTGCTGTGACAACGCCTGGACTAAACTCCAAGTAGCTCTTGTTACGATATGTTTACATTAACCTAGATTATGTGTTAGGTTAGTTATTCACCTGAGGAAAATATCAGTGTGCAGATCTAGAAATGTAATTTCTTTATTTCGTATAATATGACGATGGAGTATCTCCAAAATCCTATTATTCTTTCAAGTTTGAGATGTTGCACCAGTATTTGTACAAACGCCATTCCAGAAAAAATAAAGTTGTTTCCAAAATCAATCAGTTGTTAAACGTGGAGAAACTGTAAAAGGATAATTTAAATCATGTGCGCTATCAACCAAAATAAAACCGTTATTAACTAAGTGGATATTATTCGCAGAATCGATAATTCTGTTGCTGAAATCCATGTGTATAAATGAGTTTAAGATAGCAAAGGTAAACGATGCACTCTTACATAAAACTGTTATTAAAAGCTTGTTCTCAAAAGAATGCTTATATAAGTAGCTATAATGTACACATAACATATATAATCATTATATTTAACATCACAAACATACTTAGAGACGTAGTAAAATGCTACCTTTTTAATTCAGGGAATATGATTGTGATTAAATAAATAAATGGGTATATTAAATATAAAATTATTCTATTTGTTCAAATTTCATGATAAGATTATATATTGAATTACATTAGTGTTCTAAAAAGATTATAAGAATAATTTATAATTGGAAACAATTTTATAAGTATAACTTTACGACTACTACCCAATCCAAGATCTTCCAAAAAAAGGTCCTTCGCCGGTAAAATGTTGTATATTTATATATATTTTTCCCATTTATGTTAAAAGGTTGTATACTCAAAGATGTTACCATCTGTGAAATATCACAAAACCTGTTTTAGGAAATTTAGTAGTCTACATTAATAGCCTAAGTTCCTCGTTGACTGTAAACACTAAACTGCTAAAAAGTTCAGAGAAGTTTAGTTCAGCACATTTAGTCGTATTAGGGTCCTGCATAGTAAGCTTTCCTTCGTTTGTAATATCATGTGTAATAAAAAAACACCTTATTTTTAGTAAAATAAACCAGAAAAAGTCTTAAAAATGTATTGTGGTATATATGTTACTTACTTAAGGACACTGCAACATAATCAATAGAGCATTGCACGTTCAAAGGATTATCACCAGTTTAAGGTTATGGAAACATCAGCACACAGACACAATTAGGCGATGTTTCAAGCTAGATGCTTATATCCCAAATACACAAAGAAAACATAAGTTGTAAACTGAATATAAAATAATAATACTTCTCCCTAATTACAACATATTTTCCATTATTTATTAGATTTTTTCAAGGCCATTCAGAAATCAAAGTGTATGTTTTATTTCATAAAAAACTATTTATAAGCGATGTTTAAACAAATAATAATAAATAATCCTTTTATTTGAAATTTGAACACTTACAAAATAACATTCAGACTGAAATTAAACTTGAAATTTTAAATTAATATTATTCTGACTGTTCAAAATAGGGGTTCCCAGGGGAAGCACTTATAATCAGGTATATCATTTTGGTATTGTTCGTGATTCCCTCTCTCCGCTTTGCAGATACTCTGTTAATTACAGCCCCAATTAAAGCTTAACCGCTTTGTTGTATAATATGTGGCATTGCACCCTCTGACAGTCTGGTAAAATAGATTTGAGGCAGGGCGTAAAATATCCAGTTTATTGCCCTAGTGAATTTTAAATTGTCTTTTGCTTAAAACATTACCATACTTGTTACCACCATAAAAAATAAACGAGTGGAATATTTTCACTTTTTTGAAATATGTTATCTATTTTATTTGATATGTTATAGATTTTAAATAGTAGTTTAAATAAAATAATATAACATTAACAATTATTCTCCAAACATAAAAAGGAAATAAAGTACCTACACGCTAGGTCTGCTTCATTTTAAAGTAGTCAAACTGAAAATCATAATCTTCTTACTCGCATCTTGCACATTCTTGATGGCCATTGCTTGCTGAGAGAGCAGCATACATTTTCTTTAGATATTGAGAAAGATTAATTGCAATACACACGAAGGAAAATTTCTTAATATTTCGCTTCTTTTGATTCTACATCACAAAAAAGTTAAGTTGTTTACATTATTTAAGGAGATTTGTTTGTTAGTTGAGTTTGTTTCTTCATTTACGCTCTCTTTCTCTTTATTGACTCTTCCTTCTGTCGCTTTTCAGTTTCTCCTTTTTTAAATTTCGTTTTTGTATGGAATTTCGGTGATGATTGCTGTTTCTCCACTTTTCTACTCTGTTTTTTTTTATTCTACTTCGTTTAGACAACAGAATAATATATTTTGGACATATTTTTAAAGACACGTCGAATAATACTACTCTAATGGGACCAGCAAAATATCAAGTACACTGCTAAAAATATTGCAAATGCAAATGTACTGCTAAAAATCATTAGCCGCATTATTTCCATTTATGATTGAACCACTGGTTGAAGGCGTTAGTATTGTTGGGGGAAGGTAAGTAGTATTGTTTGCCTCTCTTCTTTTTTTCCCAACGAATCAACTTGATTTCTAATACGACTTAAGTCTTTCATCATGTTAGAGTTCGCTTATTGGAATACCATATCTGCCATTCAAGGAAATCTGCATCCACAAACACTTCAGGGTTAAGTGGGGAAAAATCCCGCACTTGCTGAACCAGCTAATTTATGTAGTAGGCACTCTTGCACGTAAACATGCCTCCATCATAAGTCTCCTAATTTAATTTGTTTGATAGCTATTCTAGGCTTATTTCTGATGAAAGTTTACATTCTTGGATTTAATTGTTTTTTAAACGGTGCCATAAAGGATACGCATAAGGGTTGTAGCTTATGACTACGGTGTAGGGGTAAAAATAAGACTATTTAGAATATAATTAGACTAGAAATTTTCTCTATCCTTATTATTAAAATCAAGACTCTTTGTGTGGATCGCATGACCATCCAAATTTAAAAGATCTGGAGCGTCTTTTGAAAGCTTGGCGTATTCTAAAATGTGATAAAACTATTTCAAGAAGATATCAATTTGCATTCATCCACTGAGATAAAATGCAAATTTTGATCTTAGGTGGAGCACCGTCTGCAAGCCCAGCCTTCATATGCGTTGTGCTAAATATTACAAAGAGAGGACAGAAAGTTTCCATAGCCGACATGTAAACTTGAAATGTCGAAAGCAAGCCTCTTCCGCCCAAAGTTACCGCTCTGTCTTCCCTCCTTCCCTTTTAAAAGCGAAAACCTTAGAGTGTCTGCTTTGAACTCTTAGTAGACCTGTTCCGTCACAGTTATAAATTCTATGCGCTGGTTACTATTGATTACCTACAACTTGTTTAAAATTAAAAAAAAGGTTGTTACATTAACTTTGTAAAGCCTTTAGCTTTTGCTGTAGAAGGAATTTCGAGGCTTCTTAAAATGATAGGTCGGTAAATTTTTTTGAAGCCTGCCAAACGATCTTTGCCTGCTATACATTTCTTTTCGTTAAAGTTATGAGTGATATTGTTTTTTAGTCGTTTAGGATATAAGCCATGTAGCTAAAATCATTTTTGCGTGACATCGTAAAACCCTTGTTCCATTTCACCCATGTGTTGACAAATATACATCTCTTCGACATCAGGTAACACTAATTTTTTGCTGCTGTAGCAAATATCATCATGTCTCGTTTTACAGCTAAAATGACTTTTTTCATTGCCTCTGCACTCGAAGATTGTTGGATATATTTTATTATATATTTGTACGGCATCTTGATATTATCTGCAAATTATGTTATATTTCGTAAAGTGTTTTATATAGACTATATCAATATTAAACGATGGTAAATGAAATAAAATACAATATTCCTCTTCAACACGTTCATAATTATTGTATGGGCGTATAAATATTTAGGGAGTACACACACACACACACACACACACACACACACACACACACACACACAACACACACACACACACACACACACACACAACACACACACAGACTCTAACACGCGCCCCCCACGCCTGGATATATATAGTAAACATTAGTTGAAAGCCTTAATCAAGACTACCAAGTAGCACTACAGCTCATAATTGTATTCCTAAGTATTACGTTGTAAAAAATTATTGATATTTTATACTTAACAAACGTCAGACGTGTAGAACAACGTTCAAAATAATATGACGAAAAATTTAAGAATGATTGCTCACTCAGACGCATAGAGAACACTCACGCCATCATTAAAAAACTAATTGCAGGGACTTGTACCAGATAGCATTCAAACCCAGCAGAGTAACTTAGAGTATCCACTTGGTCACTTTTCCGTCCGGTCTTACCTTAAATGTTTATTGCACATCATATTTTTTTAAATAGATGATGTTTGAAATATATTAATATATATATATATATACATTATATATATATATATATATATATATATATATATATATATATATATATATAATACTACTAATGACTACTATACTGTTTCCTAGAAATGTAGTAAAATATTGGTGTATACGCATGTTTTAATAATTGTATCATTTAGAAATATTATTGATCAAACTCGTATACAATTAAAAAACCATATAACGTGTTTTATAATACACGTTTGAATAATTTGTGTAAAGTACGAGTATTAAATACCTATTGAGATTTATATCATAAATCCCTTTTGATTATTCTATTACAATCCATTATATTAGGATTAAAACGTTATAGTGGATATTATGAAAGTACTATATGTCTGTAATTAAAAACATGAATATTCTAGGAAACGTTGTTTGTATGAATAGGCAGTTTATTGTTTTATGAAATCACGTCATACAGCCTATAGTGGAGATTCGATTAATAACAGACTCCATTTGTTGAACATTGAAAACCGTGTATGGAACACTTAATCATGTTCGCCATCGAACAATGGAACCGTTATTAACTAAATGAATATTGTTCTCGGACTCGATACTTTTGTTGCAGAAGTTCATTTGAATAAACGAATTTCCGATCTCAAAAAGATCGAAAGCTAATACAGAAAATGTTATTCAAAGTATTATTTTCAGTTATATTCCTGCGTAAATTGGTTTTCTCCTAGATATCATTTAATGAGTATAGTGATATAAATGTAACATGAATGTAAAGAATTCCAAAAATTATTGTGTTTTATACTATTAATACGATAAATTGTATAATGTATTATGATGCCTTACTAACTGTAACCTAATAGCCTATTTATTTATCAGCGTCTAGGATCTCCAGGCCTGTAGCAGACTCCGGCCTCCCGTAGGTCAGGGCTTTGTCATGCCCCGGCCTCTGTCGCCTCTCACCCTCTGGGAGATCTCAGGTTCCAGATTCTCTTATACTCTGCGAGGTCTCCCGGCCTTCGGCAGTACCAGGTCTTTTAAAAAAAATCCCACCCTCTGGCAGCCCATCACCGATGGTAGGATTTTTAATCCTTTGGGAGTCCCGGTCTCTTGACAAGTCCTGGATTATTCCAGTCCCTGGCCTCTTTTAGGCCCAACTTCCTGACACCTATTCACCTCTTGGAGTTCTCAGCCTTTTACATTTTTATCCAGTGTCAATTTCTGGCCTTTGGAAGTTCCTGACCTGTAGTAGCTCACCACTATTGGTGATTTCTAGCCTCTATTACTCGAGCTATAGTACATCTAGTTTGCAGAACCAACAGCAATGTATGCTGACAAGTAACTGGTGGACCCTAGACACTCATAGTGCTCAGTCTCAAGCAGAACAAGGGCTCCAGTAGGCCCCAGCATATAGCAGGACTCAAGTATCACGTTTTTTCATATAATTTATTTTGGCCTGTGGGACATACTGGCAACTATTACATTCTGGCTTTGTGCCTTAACAATTATCAAACGAAATTGCGAGTTTTAGTTTAAATATTTTCAACCAGAACATGTGTTCATATTATATACTTTGATTGATCTTTATAAAATACATAGTTCTTACTCAATATAATTAAATATGTCACATGATATTCTGAGTAATTGTACATATTACTACCAAGAACATTAACAATATAAAAGGAGTGGGGAAACTTAGTGAGTGGCACGATCTTCCTGTTCTGACCATATCTCAAGGACTGTTAGGGATAAAACATTGTAAATTTACCAATGTAATACATAAAAATATTTACTTTATTACGTGTACTTAAGTTATTACACTAAAACTCCTACCTTTATTACTCATGAGTTTAAAGTAAATATTCTTTCAATAACACAATTAGCCAATATATTGTTGGTTTATTGAAGTGAAAACTTCTTTAGGCGCGTTGAGCGTTTTGGTAGAGGGTAAAATCCTCGGTTCGCGTCACCGACATGCTAAATGATACTAACCTGCATGAAAAAAGTCAGTCTCGCTGTGTTTTTTTAACCGTAGACTTGGCCGCGGACTACTAACCTGCATGAAAAAGTCAGTCTCGCTGTGTTAAAAACTGTCCCGGCGGAGTATGAAAACAGACTGCGAAAATCAGTGACCTTTACGGCTTCCTCTCGCGATTTAAAAGTGAAGCCAATGTCATACAATTCTGTAAGATGCGTCAAATTAAAGCTCTTAATATTGGCAATCTATTGGTTACATTTTTAAATATTAAAAAAATTTCGAAATAATTTTGATTATTGTTTACATTTTACATAGCATTTACAATGACAAGAAAAAAAGTAGTAAGCGAGGATTTTTTTATTTTTTGGTTCAGACAAAATTTGTCAGCGAGAAAGTTGTGTGAAAATAGATGAATATTTTTTTTTGTAATTTATCATTTTTTTATTGGAAGTTTAGTTTAGCGTATGAAGTGATGAGTGAACGTTTCTGACGGAACTGTAGTTGGCGCATTGGCTCACTGATACCGTATTAACTCAATAAATTAGTTTATTGTGCAATAAAAATACCTTTACGAAAGAACCAAGTTAATTTAACTAATTTATTAGCCTTAAAAAATATTGTGGGTTTAATTGTTATTGCAATTATATACTTTATCCGTAGTTATACAGATAAATGAATAATGAAAACAACGAATATATTTTTAAACATTGTTAATATTTTGTACGAATTTTGTTATTTAAAATTTAGCATTATTCATTTTAATTATGTTTTTTATATTTAACCTCTTCATCATGAAATGAGTATTATTACGGTATAAGATTTTATCTTACTAGCGTAGTAAAAATAGATTTCTAGTTATTTGATAATATTTTTTTCGTGGATTTTAAAATTGGAAAATTAAAAAAATGTTATAATAATTTTAGATTTTATGAAATATGTTCATTTATTGTTTTTATTAAGATATTGTTAAGATAATTGTATATTAATTATTTTTTCAACCACTTTGTATTTATATTTTGTTCATGATTTGTTTAACCCATCATATGTAACAAATAAATAAAACATAAAAAAATGTCATATAATTTTTTGCATATAGTTTTAATTACTCTCAACTTAATAGTTCCCGTTTTCTCTTTCTATCGGCAGTCCCACGACTGGCTACTGTTTTTTTTAATTAGTTTGTTGTAAAAGTATACCATATTTATTAATATTAATTTTAAATTACTTATAAGAGCAAAGTAGATATAAACCTATACTACAAAATGTTGTTAGAATAAGTTTACGAATTAAAGTAAGTTATTAAACTTATTTTATATTAGTATTACATCATAAGTAACGTAACTGAACAACATGAGGACTTCGTCATTATTATTAAGTATTTAAACTAATGTTATAGGTGTAATGATTCAGCTTTCTTGCATAACAATGTAATAGGTATGGTAATCAATGCTATAAACATTTTCTAGTGCTCTCAGTTACATTATTTTATATTCAATATATCTATTTTAGAAGTATTATTTTATATGATGCTTGAGTGTTTCGCAGAATACACGTGTTTGAACAAGCTACGCCACATGTTTACACCAAGTTAGCTCCAATAATCAGCTGTTACTGATGTAATCTGTCAAATATATACATTGCTGTGTCTTCTTCAATGTTACTGCTCTTTTTAAACCTTAGCTTGATACCAGGAAAAACGGTACACTACTTGGAGGAATAGAAATTACAACAATAATTAACTACGTTGAAATAAATTATAAAAACTTAGTGTTAATTTTTATATGTTGATGGATTATATGTCACGATCAAAGTATTTAATCCTGCTATTATATTGAATATTTAGTCAATATATAAAATAGTTATGAATGTTTATTAAAGTAACAAACAATGCTTCTTATGTCCATTTATAAATCCATCATACATGATATCTGAATGATTTTGGTCAAATTTATTATTAAAGTTTTACTTTTGCGTATAATTTTATCAAAACAAACATTATGCATACTAATGAAAATTTGGTTACCATATTATTACAATTTTAAAATTATTTTACCTTGTTCCCATATAGGTTTAAAATTATAATTGCGGTTTTTTAGTATAATAACATTACAATGAACATATTTTAACTAATCTTACGTAGCCTAACTTACCCAAGTCCTTTTTGTCACCTAAATACCCCCAAAATATCCTGAAATTATTACTTATCCAACTTGAGTTAGATATTCCTTTTATTCTAATCAAAGTGATTTTTCTATTAGAACTATTTAATACCAATGACCATGACAAATACTTGTACTCCTATTACTTAACCACAAATATGTACGTAGAACAGTAACAACCCCAAAACATGTTTTTTATAAAGCAATATAAAACTGGTTACTTAAAAGTACAAAATGTAATCAACATAAAATGACAAATAACGGGAAAGAGTTAGCAACCTCTAGTTTTCACCATTCCTTAATGAGTTTTGCTCTTCAAAATGAGGGGTAACTTGAAAGGGAGATCATTTAAAGTTTTGAGATCAAGACAAATTTCAAAATCTTAAAATGAAACTTCCATTCTACATTAAACCACTACCCAAAGGACTTCTGGTTATAAGTTATATAAATTAAAGAACAAAAAGAGGAGGAGTTCTTATTTGTTATGCATAATTAGTTATGTACAATTAGTTAAACTCGTTTAGTTGATTACATTAACGTATTTAAAAATATGAGTGTTTATAAAAAACACAAGGTATCGGAAAGGTTAATTATGGTTGTAACTAGTTCAGTAAGCATTGAAATACATTTTACGTCGTTAAGATATAATAATTATAAATAAATATTAATGCTTATTAAGAAAACTAATTTACTTTAAATAATAATTTTATCAGGCATTGAAATATGCATATATAGCTTTTGACAAACAGTTATCTGAATAAGGATATTCGTCAATATATTTCAAATCGTATATTGTAGGAGAGTCGATGAGTGTACAGAAACAATGAACTAAGAGTTGTTTGAATATCAACTGGGACAAGTGGCACTTACCTCACTTGGTTCCTAGAACTTGCAAACCCACTTGGACACCATATAAACTTACGTGTTGAGAGTTCCCAAGACATCTTCTAGACAACAGCACACATCGATATTCTCTATTATCTCTGATTTATTCTAAGTTTTACTATGTGTACCTAATATAAACATAATTCCCACTTCATAAAAGAAATATCAAATCATAATATTTATTAATTGCTTAAAATATTGAAACGTATTTGGCGGCTGAATAATTTATATCTGTTTATGATAAGATATAATTCTCGTGAACTCTTGCATTATAGTAACCTTCCCAATTTACCAGAACCCGATGTAAAACCCGAATTCAAAAAACCATAATGTACTTAATAATTCAAGAAAAATCTTGAAAAAAGAATCTTCAGACATTGAATTTTGGATTAGACTCCAGTTTTGAATATGCCAGAATGAACTATGTCCACCCTAAAGAATTTGGATTAGCATCATTTGTATATATATATATATATATATATATATATATATCTTAGTAGGCCGGCAAAATGTATTTTAGTCTGCCGGGGGAACTTAAATTTTATTTTCTTTACGATGTATGTCTGTCTATCTTACCCCAGGACATCATCAGGATAAAAGGAGCTTTACGCTTGAAATTTTGCAGGCAGCCTTCGCAAAGCCTCCTACGTGTCATAGTGCGTTGTACTTTAAACTTATAATCTAGTGCTATAACATTGCATTATGGCTGAGGATTCAGTATTCACGTTAGGTGACACTTTATTCCAGTTATTTTTAAAACATGATTTGGTATAAAACAAAGTAAATGATTTGGTACAAAGAGCAATAGCACTTTATTGAACTACTATTTTCACAGAATCCAGAGCTAAGGGATTTTAGGCGGCATGAAACAGTAAGAGTGAACAATTGTTATAGACAGTGTTGTTATTTAACATTCAGTCCTTCTGACGTCAGATGTCATACAGCTAATAATACAAGTTTCGTGGAAAAATAACTTTAAATATTCAATCCTCAGTATGTAAAGATACATTTTTACTATAACAATCAATGATAAAAAAAGATATATAATTTTTTATCATCTATATGAAACAGTATCAGACAGTTGGACAGGGTCCAAGTAGAGAGCACTCCACCCTTCAAACCTGCAACATAAATCACCACTAGCAGCAGCGTGATAACCGCTGTTCACTGTGTTCCAAGCTCTCAACACTGCGCTTCAGGCCCAATATAAATGCATGTTATGTTTTATTTTTTTTTACAGGTACCGTTTATTCTTTATTTTAAAGTACAAAATATAATATGAACTTACCATAGAAAATATATTAATCATATGTATGCTTTTTTATAATTGCACGGGGAGAATATGGATATTTTACTTGTAAAAACATTTAATTTTGAATTTTAAAAATTTGTATTATATAAGTGTATATAAGTTGATTATATAATGTTCCCATTAAAAATAGTTCGTACATAATTCTTAATTGTAAAAGTACCGTCGAGTATTACATGTCACAATTACAATAATATTGTAAAAGAATGTAATTATTAGTGATTGTAAATAACAAACTGGATATAGCAAATTCATTCTATTGATTTACAAATCAAAATTAAGTAAGTGACAGAATAAAACACATTTTAGTAATGAATACTTAGAACGAACTTTGATTTACATTTGTTGAATATTATAAACTATTGGAAACGTTTTCATTTGTGAACCTTGAATGTACTATAATTTTAAAGTGTTTATTAGCGCTATACAGAAGTGTCCTAATTAATTGGTATATAAAAACTTAACCAGTTGTTTTATGCAGTACTAGCAGTTATCTGCTGCTTTGGAATCAGTTTCGTAGGTATTGCTCCCGTATGAGCACTCCTGGTTGAAGTTGATTATTGTTCCGACGCCATTGTTGACTTTGCCTTCTTCCCACAATCAAGACAATATGTTAAAAACGTTGTGTGTACATTTATGGTCATCTTTATTTACTCCGGTCTAAGTATTTGTTTGCTCTAAAGCTGCTTTTGCCTCTCTCCCGATCAAGACACACACACACACACACACACACACACACATACACACACACACACACACACACACACACACACACACACACAACACACACACACACACACAAATATTTAAATGTATTGTAAATATTTAGATATTAATATAAACTTTTAGATTTACTACTTAATCTGTGATAAAAATACACAGTAAAAAGTACTTTAACAATGTCAATACGCTTTTGCTTTTTTATGAACTGAAAAATATTGTTAATATTTTAGTTCATTTAGAGCTGGAATTGGTACGTCAAAAGTACAGTCATCAAGAATCATCAAACTTTCATCTAGCATAGATCTTTCCAACTGCTTCAACGGGAGTTTGGTTTGCAAATTCTGACCATCTTATATTTTGGGAGATTTTGTCAAGTACATGAGTACCTACTTACCTAATCGTTGAAATCTAAAATGTCGTCAAAAGAATGGTTAATTCCCTACACAATCTCATTCACTATAAGAGTAAACAAATATTAAGCAATGTTTACACATAACAGTTGATTACGTTTTACAAGCTTACTTTTAATTAATATTACACAACTTAAGACATCAAAATGGGATTTTTCGCTAATTTAATGAACTGTTGGGTGTAGCCTGGAAGGATTTAAAAAATAATAACAGGCTTATATTAATCCTAGGAACGGTAAGAATGTCCAGGTAAAATTTCAGTACAATGTTTTTAGTATTTTACGCGTGAAAACTAAACAAACAAATAAAGACACTTTCGCATTGATAATATTATTCGGATGTCGGTTCATGTTGTTGATGTTATTGTTGTTGGTTTGAGGTATAATTTATACCTCAAATTTTGTCTTAAACCAAGAAAGTTTCTTTATGAAGCTAAATCTGCTGATTTCATGGTTTCATACAAACACGTAATATAAAACCTGTAATTTGTTCATCATACAAATAGGCTGTTTATAAAGAATATAATCATTGTTATTGAAAAATAAATTTATATTTATACTAATAATTTAAGTTAATTAATACACAAACTATAGCTATGGTATATTGGCAAAGCTGTTATCCCTATTTGCAGAGATTCATATTTACTTTATCTAATTCGCCAGATATTTTCAGGAAAAAATATATAAATTAGTTACATAGTATTTTTTTTTTCTTTCTGATGTGATCAGTTGGCATCTGAATTTTACGTTTCATTAAAGAATAAAATATTAACTCTTTCAAACAATCTAAAAGAGAGGTTAGATATAATAAAAATCCAGGTCAAATCTGTAGTTAAGTTAAATTTTTCCTGGTACCGAAATGCTGTACAATATATTTTAAATTTGTAAACTATTGACCTTCACAGAATGTAACGTTAAATTTTTCAATTCATTAGTAAACATGTTCCCTGGAATTATGAATACTATCTCCTTTAATCTTTATATATGTCTACAAATATAGTAAAATGATATATTATACAGGGTGATTCATGAAGTTCTCCCCCCACTTCTACAGCACATTGTACTAGTAAAAATAATGAAAAAATGTTATATAAACATAGGTCCGAAAAACGCTTCGTTAGCGAGTTACAGCTAGCGAAAGATTTCGCCTGAATTCCTGGGTAAAGAGTAAAATAAAGTCATACTGAACTTTTGGAAAGGTTAATTAAGTAAGAAATATCGTGAATTCTTATGTATTTTTACCTGATAAAGCTAATAAAATACGTTTTCAGAACTTTACCTGTAGTAGTTTTTTGAGGGATTCAGGGTTAAATGCAAAAAATTGGGGCACGAACGAAACAATGTTTTTTTTAAGTTTGATGTACAATAACTTTGTTAAATTGGTAATAAATACATAAAATCAACAAACATTAATTGTAGAGAATTTAATTCTGAGAAAATTGATATAATCAAAGTCTAAAATAAAAAAGAAATAAGTACCAAAAAAATCGATTTTATTCAGTATAATACATTTACTGCTACTTTTAAGAAAATTAATCAGGTTGGGCCAACCGTACGCACCTTTTTATAATAGATGTTCGAAAATGAGGCCATCATTATCAATACATTTTGCAGCACGTTTGTGTATTGCTTTTGTTGCGTTTCTTAATTTTTCAGGACTTCCCTGTATCTGCACAGCCGAATCCATAATACGGGCAATTAATTCATCACGAGAATTCACTTTTGTCTTGTATACAATTTCTTTTCATACATCCCCAGATGCAATAATCCAATGGAGATAGATCTGGTGATCTTGGTGGCAAAAGGGTGAGGCCCTCCACGACCAATCCAGTGTCCAGGAAATTGATGATTTAAAGTAAGCAGAAACGGCACGTGAAAAGTGTGGAGGTGCTCCGTCATACTGGAAGTACAAATTTTGTCTGAGATGTAAAGGAACATTCTCTAACAGCTGCGGCAACTCTTCTTGAAGGAAATGCAAATAGAACTCAGCATTTAGGCGTCCAGGTAATATGAAAGGTCCATTCAGCCGATTGTGCAAAAGGCCACACCAGACATTGACGCTAAATCGGTGTTGAAAGTTCTGTTTCCACTACCTCATGTGGATTTTCTTCTGCCCATGAGTGTTCATTGTGCAAGTTATTGACACCATCCCGAGTGAATTGTGCCTCATCCGTAAAAAAAATACGCTTGTAGAGTTTTTGTAGCATTTTGTTTTTGTTTTATTTTAACTAAATACCGTACGGTATTTCTTTACAGCTAGTAATGTATTATACTGAATAAAATCGATTTTTTGGTACTTATATCTGTTTTATTTTAGACTTTGATTATATCAATTTTCTAAGAATTAAATTCTCTACAATTAATGTTCGTTAATTTTATGTATTTATTACCAATTTAACAAAGTTATTGTACATCAAACTTAAAAAAAACATTGTTTCGTGCCCCAATTTTTTGCATTTATAACCCTAAATCCCTCAAAAACTACTACAGGTACAGTTCTGAAACCTATTTTATATTAGCTTTATCAGGTAAAAATACATAAGAATTCACGATATTTCTTACTTAATTAACCTTTCCAAAAGTTCAGTATGACTTTATTTTACTCTTTACCCAGGAATTCAGGCGAAATCTTTCGCTAGCTGTAACTCGCTAACGAAGCGTTTTCGGACCTATGTTTATATAACATTTTTTCATTATTTTTACTAGTAAAATGTGCTGTAGAAGTGGGGGGAGAACTTCATGAATCACCCTGTATATGTATAATGATAGACACGAAAACAAACAAGATTATTACCCAGACCTAATTAGTTCATGATTGATAGGCTATTAAATTTATGTGATATAAGCCAAAAACATGTAGAAAAATATTAGTCAACTAGTTTTAATTTTAACCTTAATATATATTACCAGTAGTGGGATTTGCTATATTTAATCAAACCACAGTTGGTTGCGCTGGTGCTCGTATGCCCAATGGAACGTGATGTTAATTATTGTGTGTGTTTTTGGTCCCAATAATTTATTTACAGTTTTACTTTAGAAAAACAAACTAAAAAAAAAAAACTAACATTTATGATAATTTACTATACCACATTGTTATGTTTATGTATTTGTCACAGTTTAGTAACTTAAGCAGTTAGTATACAGTTTTAAAAAATACAATAAAATATAAACATTTTTAATTTATGCTTCCTGATTAAATATTAATTATTTACTTAAAATAGCCTCCATATTTAGCAATATTGGAACTGATAACTTGAATGCAGCACACCGCGGTACATTGTTCAAATCAAGGATGGAAACTAACGAGCCGCAAGTTTAGTTTTGCTATAAGTTTATAGCAATAATTTTGAAACTATTATAACGGTACCTCAATGAGGGAATCGACATCACTGTTAATGTAGTTTTTGTAACCTTTTTCATTTCCCTGCTGAATCAATTTAACTTCAGTTGGACGAATAGAAGAGTATGCGTTTGAAATAGTAAAAATCAAGCAGAAGATATTGTCTGACTTATCTTCTCGCCGATGTTATGTAGAGAAACGACCCCTTAAGCTCAACATCCCTTTCAATATTGAAGCTACAATAGATCTACATTGTATTTAGTCCCCACCGTAAACCAAGACTCCGTTTTAGTTTACATTTTCAAGTAAGTGTTTGTGACTGGTCTTGTAGTATTCATTTATGCAACAGTCTGCAGACATATTTTTATTTATTTTGCTGTAAAATATTGTCTGCGTACTCTTTGCTATTTTCATTGCAACAACACTAGCAAAAATAAATTTCCTTATAACATTAAAAATCAATACAAGTACTATAATGCTGTAAAATATAATGATGCTAAAATTTTTGAAACCGTTTGGATAAATACTTTAATAAAATATAGCAGCGGTTTTAAAACTTATTGGTTCGAGTCCCTCTGCATAATCCAGCTGTAAGCAGGGCCCCTACACGTAAGAGTACTATGTATTATAAGTGAGTCCTTTTGACATTATACGATACATTTTTATTTGGATAAGTTTTACACATTCTATGCATACTAGATTAGAATATAATTGGCAAATAGGTTTAATCCCAATCAGGCACCTAATTCTATACAAAAGGTTAAATTCTTTTACTGCAGTAGAGTAAATAACCGTTATTTGTAACTCAAATAAATAATAATAAAAGTATTTCAGCGTGAAGGATGTACTTGTTCATAGTTTTTTTTGAAACTCGGTGACAGTTCTCTCGTAACACTACTGTGAGTTCCTTGGTCAAATCCAGTTTTGAGCGATATTTTCAATTCATGGCAGCTAGAGTAGAAACTCAGTTTTTTCGAAACAAATGTTTTGAATTTTCTTAGTAACACCTTTTTATTATGAAAACGTTAAATTTATTAATGAAAAAGTTGTAAAATGAAATATATTTTCAAACTTAAGAATATCATTAAAATTAGTTAAGTAGTACTACCCACGTAGAAGTCTAGTCCGGTAATTATACCTCCCATTACAAAGGGGCTTCTTTACAAGCCTTCCGTAAACTTGCTAACTTGACTTCGCTAACTGCCATTGTAGCAAATGACCACAGCGTGTTAGAATATTTTGATTAGTTTACTAACTTTAAATGCATCATAATCAATAAAGTTTCCCATAGACAAGACGTTTTAGTCATAATAAGCAGACTGATTTGAATTTAAAGTACTATGAGAATACGTATTAAATCACGAAAAATAATATTAAATAATTTACGTTACGTAACAGCACATTCGTTATACTACATTGTTTTTAAAAAATTTTAAGGTGGATATACAGTAGCTCACGTTCATCGCTTTTTATCAAAACTACGTCAACTGAGGAACAGGCTACTTCCTTGGTATGCCACTGAAGCCTGCAAATCAAACTATTTTGTCAGCAATTCCAGTTAGGTGGGAAGTAAAAATACTTCATGTGTGATTATTTCAGAGTATTTTTTGAGTGTCCTATGAGTAATACTTGAATCAGTATGAAGAGTCGATAAGAGTTTGCCGTTATCTTACATGAGGTGACTCCGACAGCATCATCGTTATAACACAGTTTGGATTGCTTCTTTGTTCACATTGACTTAAAGAATATTTTCCAGCAGATGCATTCTTAGGCGTGTTCTCTTAATATTTACTTTTTATTAGTAACTACCCTGTATAGAGTAAAGAAGCTAGAATTAGGCTTATCTGATATTTACGCCAAGTGGTATTAAGTATAAATATAACAGCTTCAGTACAACTTTAGAACATTAGTAAGGAATGCATGTCTAGTAAAACACATTCCACATTATAAAAAAGTAATGTATAGGAATAATTTTAATAAGACTAGTCCTACTACAAGTTTATAAATTACATCTTAAAGGCTTCATATTGAATGTGATAGAAAATAAAAATCCGCTTCCTGATTTACAAATTTTCATTGCAACTCACCACATATCAAGATTTATTATGAGTATCTAAATCCCAATTGAATTGATATCATTCCATCCTTTCATGTAATTAGAACAATGATTAGCAACTACAATAATTCTATAAATTCTCTTTTTTTAAGTTCATGTTGTCCTTTATGTATTATCTACTCGTTATTTTAAAATCTCTATGAATTATAAAATGATGTTTAAATTGAAAATTTTACTCATTCACATGTTTTTAAAGTTGAATACAAACTATGACACTGTAATTTACCAATTTCTCATAAGATTATGAGACTAAATATGTCATTTTGATTATTTTTTATGTACACCGGTAATGTTGGTATTAGCAACTTGAATGTAAATAATGTTCTTAAAGTATGTAAAATAAATAAACACTAGTCATTAAAAATCAGTATAAAACCGATGATAAATAAAAAAAATATATTATAAATATATCATTGTAATGAGATTCTAAACTAACAAAGACACCAGTGCCAAAAATTATAACTACCAATATATATTTTTTCTATCTTTCAAACAGAGTAAAGTTTTACGCAGTAATAAATTAAATAATACTATTATTACCTAATAAAATATGCAAAAGGTATATCACTAAAAGGTATCACTGTACAAGGGAATTATATCTGTTTGAATACGAAAAACGAATTATTAAACGCCCTCAGTGTCCACTTAATCGTTTTTACTTCTCGGAATTCAGTTAATCAGGATGCGAAAGTGTTGCTGTTAACAACCCGATCCCGGCGGGCGGAAACGATCAATGTTTCTCATTACAATTAAATACGACAGCGTTTAACCTATACAAGTGTCGTTTTGCTGCCATGTAACCAGTACACTCATGGAATAACCTTAATTGTAATATATATTACCATATTATAAAGTTTACTCATTATATTCTTTATTTGCTTAATGAAATATATGGACTACTTACAAATATTATAAAAACTGCAAATTTAACGTGCACAGTATTTCAACTATATGTTAGGGAACAAACTGAAAATTTTAAATCAACGTCAAGAAATATATTCATAAAGAGTTTACATTCAAAACGTTTTAGTAAACAATGTTTGAAAAGTAAAAAGTTCTTTGTTTAGAATATTTTAAGTTTGTTTTGAGTACTATACCATCAATTGAGGTGAATATGAACATCAAAGATTAATCACTTTGCGAAAATATGAGATAAAAAACGGGTTTCTTTTTTTTTTAATTACAATAAATTGTGCAAAACTCACAATTAAGTATGTTGTTTAAATTTTTGAATTTTCGTAGAGGATGGTTCTTTTTTTCAACGTTACGGCACTAATCTACGAAAAGTATTGAAATGTTCTTATCTGTAAGCTACGAAACATTACTCAGCAGGAAAAGTGGACGCTGACAATATTCGAAAGAAAACCATAAACCTACAAGTTCAAGTTAGTGCAATTAACTGCTCGACACTGCAATGCATCTGGAAAGGATGAGTCACCGATTAAACTCAATGTACGATAAAACTCCCTTCCCTAGCCCAGTCTTTGTAAAACTTGCCCATTCGGTTGGGCATGTTATAGTAAAATAGCGCGTCAAGCGGCGCTCCGGGTGTGTTCCGCCTACCGTACAGTGTCTGAGCCTGCCGTCCTGGTTATTGCTGGAGTCATCCCCATCAAACTTTTGGCAGGGGAGAGGAAGGCAATTTATCAGCGACAAGGGCGAAATCGGCAAGGACACTGCAAGGACTGAGGAGCGCTCTCGTACGTACCAAGCAATGGCAAAACAGCTGGCAACAAGACGCCCGCGGACGTTGGACTGCCAGACTTATCAAACAAATCCAACCGTGGGTAGAACGGCGGCATGGCGAGGTGGATTACTACCTCACAATGTTTTTGAGTGGTCACGGCTTACTTCCGGTCGTACCTACACCGAATGGGCCAAGGCCGGTTCGCCGGATTGTATTTATTGCTCAGGCGTTCCCGACGACGTGGAACACACTTTCTTCCGCTGCCCGCGTTGGGAAAGGCCCCGCCTTGAAGTGACTCAAACTTTTGGTATAATTTCGGTGGACACGGTCTGTGACCGGATGTTGGAGGGCGAGGACTACTGGTGCTGCTGGTCCAGCTTTGCGCAGGGTATACTCCCGCGCCAAAAAGAATGACCTGGACCGAAACGCGGGACAGATCCAAGATCCGCACGCACGGCTAGATAGGGCGCGAGCCCTCTGGGCCTAGCCTGAAGTTTAAAGCGATAAGCGGTTTTCCAGGCTAGAATCCTAAGAGTAGAGGAGGTTTTTAGTGGGTATTCTACGTAAGTAGGAGTCCCACACTACAGGCTGGCCACCTGTGTGCGTAAAATCATTTTCCTGTCTCTCCCTAAAAAAAAGAAAAAAAAAACCTTTTATATTCCAGGGAATTCCCCTATTTTTATTATTGCGTTACACAAGTATAAAATCAAAAACAAAATTAGTTCATCCTAAACCTTTTTTAATTTTAGAAATAATTTTTATTTATTAATCATTGCTACGGCTAAAATAATAGTATGATCCAGTACTGTTAAGTAACGCTGTTATTTAGTCTCTTAAGGAAAATGTTAAGCTTTAATATTTTCCCCCCTCGAGTTTATTCTCACATAATTATTGGAGATCTTTCCATTTAAATGTAGAACTATTACATATCCTAACGCTTTTAGTCAATATTTTTGCATATATTTTTTACAATACCTCATTTTTTATACTTTTACTCATTACATATATATTATAAATACTCAAAATGTTTTATATGTTACACGAAATAATAGTGTTAGCATTAGTATTTATTATTATATATTTAAAATGGATTATTATACATAAATATGGAACTAAAATTTAAGGTCTATTTTTGGAGTTTTTTAGATTAGACTTATAAGATAAAACTTTAAAATACCTTTTTGCAGTCTGCTTTTAAAAGCTATCTGGACGTTTTTCACTTCGTGTCATCTCGATCAACAGAAATAAGCATAATCAACACAGTCCTTAATCTGCAGTTAGTTTTATAAAAGTGGTTAAAGGAAATATAATTAATTGACTAATATTTTCATTATGTCAAGTATGAAGGGGTTTCTATTATAATATATTAATGAAAAAACTGGGTAGTATTGAAATTTATTTCAGGTTAAACTGCAACCTTCAATACTCACAATCATTCTGGATAAATATCAACACTATTAAACAAAAAAGTATGCATCCTTAATTGCCGCAGCGCATTTATTGAGACAGCTGTAGCGAAGCCTATCACTCGAAAGGATGAACAAATTCATTTCCTATGTTTTCTGTCTGTCTAATTTCCCGCACGACCATGATACGTAATTCCTTCCACTGATATACATACATCATGTTGCATGCAAAATTAAGACAACACCAAATTCGATTTATTTTGCATACCAATCTATGGGATTCAGGTAAGCTTTAGCAAATATTCTTTCATTGGTCTTATAGATAACCATGATTGTAATGAGAAAATAACAGAATAAATAAATATCAAAACAAGCCGAATACAGTCATATGACACTAACATGTGGAATATTAGTTCATTTAACTTATTATACGGTTTAATGAAACAATTGTAGACGACAACGTAATGTTTAAGTGCTGGTGACAAGATTTTATTTTACCGCATTCTTGCGTTCCAGTACTTTACTTACCTTACTGGTACTGTTATTATTGAAATACCGTTATAAAACTTTTTTCGGGGAACAAGAATGTGAACGTATTATGTGGGCTAGGTATCTAGAAATGCATTTCTCTTGCGACTTCAATTCTACACAGAAACATCCAAACAATTAAATTTGGCAGAGCACCATTGCAGCGTATCACTCAGTAGATCAAAATTTAAATTTGGTTTTGCGGAAAATGTTAATTTAGTTTAAATATGAATCTTTGTCTATCTTTTTGCAGGAAATCTTGAGAATTAAATGACCAGTAGATTACAAAGTATGCATGTAATCTCAGTGAAGCCTGTTACGCGACTTTTAGCTAAAAACTGGATACGTGTTTATTAAACTGCTTTAATTTGACTGCTTTCTTGCTATTACACAATCTGTGTGGAAATTTGATACTAATTACAAAAGGTGATGTAATAAGCGTGACATTAAGTGCAACACACACACACACACACACACACACACACACACACACACACACACATTAAGTTATAGATAGAAAAAATGTAAAGGCTTACCTTGAACCAGTATAAATTAATTCTGAAACCAAGCTCTCGCTGATAAAGGGTTCCATTTACAGTTGGCAATGCTGAACCGGCCGATACTGTTGATTTGTTGAATGCAGATTACTGCGTCATTGAAAATGTTAGTCCATTTGTAGTTCACCTCACAGCAAATCCAATTGTTTATATATCCGTTTACATCATTTTCCCTGTATATAGTGGGTGGACTAAATGAAACGATTAGATGATGTATTATATGTTTATACTGTATCGGCTGTGTATGCAAGTACTTAATAGATAATTAGATTTGTAAGCATAGTTTAACATTATGCCATAACTTTAATGAAACGTGATGCAATATATATGATTCAAATTTTTTAAATAAAATTAATGTATTAATACTATTAATTAATATATAGAAAACATGTGTAGAGTACAGTATATTACCAATGAACTATTGGTTGTTAAACATGTAAAAAACATTACTTCTAGTGCAAGCCTAGTGCATGTTTTTTTTAATCTTCTTTAACGTAAAACATTAGATGCGAATGTTCTTATTCATTGTACTCTAAAATATATGTTATTACAATTATAAAAAAAGAGCTTTGAAAGAATAACAATCGGCTATACACACTGGAGTAATGTAAATCATGTTCTCATGTGTTGGAATATATTAAAAATCTCGTATAAGTTAGTTATATGATTGAACTCTAAGGTGAACTTTTTGTCACTTGGTTATCTGGTTTTAATAATCTTTACGTCCCAAACTATACCCCCTTCCTGTTTAAGACCCAGTAATGTATCTCTTACGTCTGTCGCCAACAGAAGTAAAGACTAACATGCAACGATACATTCTTTACAAAACTACAGTCCGAAAAAACAAGACGTCAAACACAAAACTTTATACACGATTAATTTTCAAAGATACTAGAAAGTGGTTAGGTTTTCTCCATAGACCCAATAGACCAAAAATGGTCTTCTCATTTTTAGGTATTTATGCATTTTTTTTCGTCAGGACAAGAAAACAAACTCTACTACGGCACTTGAGATATCTTAGACCAGAAGTACCTGATAAGGATCGACGTAAACGTTTTCAATCAAGTTTCTGAGACCTATGTATTTGTATTTTTATCAGGAAAACAAGACTGTTATAAATATAATAAATTCAACCTATAGATGCTGCTAAATATTCAAAATATAATATAATTGTCAGGATAAACTCTAATAATTTAAACATAAACACGTTTGAAACACGCCTAATTAAGTTTTAATAAAATAATATGACTCGATGACATTACATCACAGGTATATTAAATATGAATTTTAACGACCTTTGAAATTCCTTGTAAATCCATGGACAAGTGCTAGTTAATAATATATTTGTTATACATGTGCAATTTCGTTAGAATCAGCCAAGATGAGTTGGTAAGTATGTGTTGCTCTAAATAGTATATTGGGCTTTATATACGTTTTGTAACGATATAGTATTTTAATAACATAATTAAGTCACAGGTTTTGAACTGTAGTTTACTATATTTATAAAATACTTTTAATCTATTATATTGACTGTTCACTTTGATTTACGTGTAGAGCAATGAATTGCCGGATGCACAAGACAATAATTTTATAGCAACATCATTAAAAAAGTTTCCTAGTGTAAGATAAATTAATATCATGCGGCTAGTCTCAAACATTTACTTGACAACTTAAGCTAAACGGAGCCTTGGTTTATGGTTAGGACTAAACAAAATGTAGATCTATCGGAGCTTCAATATTGTAAAGAATGGAGGTCTTAAGGAGTCGTTTCTCTATACAACTCGGCACGACTCTCAGACAATATCTTCTGCTTACGTTTTACTATTTTAACATAACCTTTTCTATTCACCAAGCTAAAACCAAAATGATGAAGTCACTACATAGAAGAAACATATAATCTAAACTTACTTCTTATATGTTTTACATAGTATAAAGAGTCTTGTATTTAATTATTTGTGCATCTATTGCGGTAATTGTATTACAACACCTTACTTTTAATAAACATTTAGAAAAATAAAACAAGAACTATTTATAATAATTCATAGGTGGTACTGTTAAATATTTCCTAAAATTCTAAATATGAAATTCTATAAAAAGTGTTGTTTTATTAATATTTTTAAATTGTTGAGTTGTAATGTCAATGCATGTACCAAGTTTAATACTATTATCCGTGATTGTTTAACGTGTGGGAGTTGAATGATAATAACGTGAAATGCCTTAGACGGATATATTCTATAATGCATGTAAGTCATTGTGTTCTTAATTATACAAAACGGTTAAAATGCAGGTTTTATTCCTCCATATAGCTCACTAATTATTAGTAAAGTGTTTAGCAAGGTTTTAAACCAAACACCATTACGAACTCTAAGGAAGAGCTTTTAGCTTATATTTATGATATGACCGATTAGTTTTTAACAGCTATAAAATAAGATTATACAATTTAGGATATATATATATATATATATATCCTAATATATATTTATCCTAATATATCCTAAAATATATATTAGGATATATTTAATATATATATATATATATATATATATTAAATCTACATATATAACTGTAACACTTATTGAGTCAAAAAGACACTTGAAATGGAATATTCCTATGATTAGCTAAGCATTAAAAGAGGCTATAACTTTAGCAGGAAATGTTATATTTCTCTGCTTGTCTGATATGCTGCACGATACCTCGGTTACAACCTGACCTATAAGCTTATTTTGTCTGAGTCCGATCGTGCATTTCACTGCTTGGGAATTGGCTGGGCGTTAGAGGACAGAATTTTATGTTTGTCTTACATATAATCATAATGACATCAAGGATATCATAGGGTAAATAAAATGTTTAAACTCATATAAAATGTTACATGTGATATAACACAACATGTATACTAAATACCCTCATCAAGAATATCTACGCTTCGTGGATTGTTTGTAGACTTATTTTCATTTAACCTCTGTTATACAACTCAAATGAATGGGAAATGTATAGATTTATCAGGTGGCGAGATATATAGAAAAGGTTTTTATCTGTACACTTTCATTTATGCATATCCATTAATAGGATAAGGCTGAGCGGGGAAGTATAACACAGTTGGTTGACAAAGTTCCTCGTTTCTTTACATGCGGTTGTTAAATTTATTCCCACATGATTGTCTGAGTCCATTTCTTATATATAAATATTCCCGCTGTATAACGCACATATATATATATATTATAATTACTTTGTTCCTAAATATATATTGCCAAAAATTAAAACGTCTTTTATTTTACTATCTTTTATATATAAAGATAAACGTAAAAGTTACATATGTTATATGTTTATTATACTGGCTTAAAAAAAGAATATAAAAGTGAACATGTTTTAAATAACAATTTATGTAAGCCTGTTTCATTTATTTTGATGTCTTAAACTCATATATACAAACGAACTTCACCAACAGAATTATAAATACCCTGAATAATATCCATTTAGTTAATAATAGTTTATTTTTTCTACAGCGCACATGATAACGTGATCCTTTTACAGTTGTCCGCGTTCAACAAATAAAGTATAGAGATGTGTTCGTGGAATTACCTCGTAACGCTGTATGGTATTTTAAGTGATTATAGAACTATTCTCGTAAATTTCTTTCCAGAATAGGGTTTTTTTGTGACAATCATATGCTATAGATATCATATATGACGCTCACATCTTTGTGATGTAGTAAAAAAAAACCTGGTAAACACATTACACTTGAAAGGATAATAGGATTTTCGACATTGGAAATTGTTATAGATTTCGAAATAAAGACACAACGTTTTCGAAATCTGATATTTTCCATAGGTGAATAACTAACACAACACATAACTACAATCTAGGTTAAAGTAAACAAATCATAATAGACCTAGTCCATTTGCAGTCTAGTCCAGGCGTTGTCACTGCACAGGATGCGAGTCGCAAGCACAATTCAAGAGCACGAGAAGTCAAGCTCACAATCGCAGTTCACACCTTCACACGTGAAAGTGGGATTCTAACAATAAAATCAATGACGTACTTTTTTGGCATCGCGGTGTGTCATCAGAAACAATGTTTTGTAACGAAATGAAACTGGTTACATCACTGTTTCAGACGACTGTGCAATAAAAACGCCTGGAATGGACTTCCATGCAGCTCAGATATGATTTATTTATTTTAGCCTAGATTGTAGTAATTTGATACCGTAGTTATTCACGTGAAGAAGAGGTCAGGTTAAATTTATAAAAACGAAGTGTTATTCTTTTAGTAGTATGTATCGATGACAAATGAGCAAATTTCTATTAACCTTTATTACCTATTAACACCAATAATAAACTTTCACCAAATAACCTTAAACGTAATGACACAATTGCAAAACATCATGTACAGTATATAGGCTAAAATAGGGGTTTATTGAAGGGCATTTCATGTTGACCAAGATATTTTCGTTAAATAACATTCAAATACATTTTGGTTTGCTCATAAATTAATATTATTAGTACCTGGATATCCGTTTATTGACATAGTAGCCAATTAACTAAAATTCTGGATTGTTGGAGTTTTTTAGTAAATTCGTATATTCATACAGTTTCAAAAACTTCTATAGCATTAAACAAATAATATATTGTGAAAATTTTAAGAATGCAAATAACGTTTTTTATTACGGTAGCCTAGAACGAGATTTTATACAAGTGTAAATACTTTAAATTCAGAAACGTGAAAACAAACTTTACTATTCAAAAATAAAGTACATGTTAAATATCATATGACGATTTAATAATTATAATTTTGTTAAATGTAGTTATTTATTTCTTTGAATGTTTGTTATAATAAGTTGGTTTCATTAAAACAAATATGTTTATAGCTTCAATTAATTGTCTACCTATTAAATATACATACAGTTAATAAAAATATAATCACTTTTTAAACCTATTGTAGTTTAGTGTTCATAAATTCCATCATGCTAAACAAATTACTTAACGAAGTCCTTAATGTCATACAAATTTAATTACACGTGATTTGCATGATATAGTCATATGAAACTACACGGATTGTCAGACAAATGTTAACTATAAAAGTCCCAAAGTAGAAAGGCAACTGACTCTCTGCTTCCTATCTCTACTCTAAATTACCGGCTGCTCTCGGAGTGTATAATACCACTGTCTCAACAACAATAGCGGTTAAGCTTTAATTAGTGCTGTTATTAACAGAGTACCTGCAAAGGGTGAGACAGAAACAGGGACAACACGAAAATGAGTTACATGATTACGTGCTTGCCATGAAAATCCCTGTATGTATATATTCAAAATCCTGTTAAGTATTTTCACGTATCCCGATATAATAAACTAAGATCAAGAATATAATCGTACATTACCTACAGAGTAAATACACTAGTTAAGGTAAGATAACCTAGAATTAAGGTAATTAGAGTGGTAAGAGAACAGTCTAAATATTGCTATTGAGAATTAATAATAATAGTTGTGGGAAGTTGCAGGTTAAGCTTAGTTTCTATGAAATATTCATTGCACCCATCTTAAAGAATTTCTAATAAAATTCCCGCACCCCCCCGATTAAAATTTAATATTTAGTGCGTCTGCCCACACCTCAGCCCCGTAAAGGAGCACGGACTGGAATGTAGACATTAACAGTCTTCTCCTGCTGGACTTGGACCCCCAACGCCGACGTTGGCCATGAGCCTGCTAAGATGAGTTACCATCTTAGAGGCCTTGTCCGCTGTACGGAAAATCTGGTCCCTCAAAGTCAGCTTATTGTCCACCAAGACGCCAAGGTATTTTGCGGCTCGCGTGGTCTGTACCATTACATCTCCCACTCTTAATGGGACGACGGTGTCGATTCGTTTCTTAGTCAAAATCACGATCTCTGTTTTGCTCAAAGCGAGCGACAGGCCGTGATTTTCCATCCATCTGTTAACGACTCGCATGACCTGGTTCAGTTTAAGTTGGGGGGCCATTTCCACGTTGCGTGCAGCAATTAGGGCTGCGACGTCATCGGCGTACCCAACTAAAACCGTTTCCTCCGGCATCTCGGACCTAAGGAGGCTGTCATAAGCGACGTTCCAGAGATCCGGGCCTAAGATGGAGCCTTGTGCGGCACCGGAAGTGACATCCACCGTGCGCGGTCCGTCTTTCGTCTCGTATATGAGAGTTCTGCATCGGAGATAGTCTTCTATCAGCCTCCGCAGATATGCCGGGATGCGGAAGGTGTTATGCAACTCGTCCAGCATATCAACCTATCTCGCCGAGTTAAAGGCGTTCTTGACATCAAGCGTAACAAGAAGCACTACTCTGCGAGAGAAACGGTTATAGCTCTCGGCTGTGTTCACCGCTTGCTGCACCTCTCCGATTGCATCGATCGTTGATCGTCCATTCCTGAAGCCGTACTGACGCGGGGACAAGTCACCGGCAGCTACAATGGCGAGAGTCAGTCGGGCTCGAATCAACTTCTCGAAAAGTTTACCTGCCGTGTCCAACATACAAAGAGGCCTGTAGGACGACGGCATATCGGAATCACCTTTCCCCTTGCTGATTAGTACTAGCCTGGCAATTTTCCAAGGAGAAGGAAAAATCCCATTGGTCAGACAGGCGTTATACATATTCAGCAGGAGTCGGGGATTGATGTGGAATACTTTTTTGAGGGCCTCACTAGGAATTCCATCGGGGCCGGGAGCTTTATTGCTCTTCAGGGAGTTAACGGCCATTCCCAACTCCTCGTTGCTGAAGAGAGGAAAGTCCTCTACCCGTCTAAAAGCGACTTGTGAGCGTAGCGGGTGGTTCGGAAACAGAGATGTGACGATCCTTTCCATGGTGGCGTCCTCTATAACGGAAGGTGGAGTGCGGGCGCAGAGTCTCTTAGTTACAATCTTGTAACCCAGACCCCAAGGATCGGAATCGACATAATCTCTCAGTCTCCTCCAGCTCTCAGCTTTGCTCCGGTTGATGGCCCGGCGAAGGGTTTTCTTAGCAGCCTTGCAAGCCTCCGTCTTGCTAACTCTGTCTGCGGGTATTCTCGCTCTAGTGGCGACTCGTCTTGCCCTCAGGCAGGTGTTTCGTAGCTGTGCAATCTCTGCTGTCCACCAATAAACGGGTTGCCTAACGTGCCGGCGTTTCCTGCATGGCATTGACTGGTCGCAAGCCAAGGCAATCAATCCCATCGTAGAGGTTACCAACGCCTCAGCACTAACCTCACCAGCTGCCTCATGATCCACTGCCGCTCGCTGTGATATGACATTGTTGAACTTCACCACGTCCAGCTTGTTGGTGTTCCAGCGGCGTGGGACTTATCCTCGGACATATCCTCGGAATTGGGTGGTGTCATTATTGAGGACGTCGAAAAGAATATATTGGTGGTCGCTTCCCACGAATTCCTCCAGTACTCTCCAACCAGAGATCCTCGCCAGCAAGGACTCAGACGCGAGAGTTATGTCGGGGATTGTACCCCCTCTGCCCGGGACGCCGGAAGGTAGGTTTGTTACCCTCGTTTAGAACGATAAGCCCGGCCCTGGCAGCAAAGTCCAGGATATATTTCCCCCGGGAGTTAGTAGAGGGCATTCCCCACTCGACAGCCCTCGCGTTAAAATCTCCGCCTACGATAATGTGCCCAGTGGTGTCAAGCACACGCTCTTCCAAACGATCGATTTTGCTACGGAAGTCCTGAATGGCCTCGTTGGGAGTGAGGTAGTAACTAAAAAACGTCACGTCCCTACACTTTACCCAGGTAAAACCGCAGCCGCATCCATGACTCCGCACCGGCGATTCTGCATTATTTCGCGCCCAAAATGCAGCAGTACCGAGACTGTCGGGAAACCAAGACGGTGTGTCCCTATTACGATACTGCTCGCTAACTAAAAGCGCATCAACACCGTGTTCCTGGGCAACCTGGTCCAAAAGAGCATCATCTGGTTCTGGATCTCTGGAGGTTGCACTGAAGTAGTCGCATCTACGAGACTTTCTTCTTTGCCTTTTCAAGTGCAGCTTTGAAAATGCTGCACTTTCCAGAACCAGGAATATGCCCCAGAGAGTTCCCGCCGGGGCCCTTATCTTTGCAGAGGAAGCAGCAGGACTTATCACAATCCTTCCTCTTGTGGTCGTTTCCGCCACACCGAAGACAGTTTTTACTCCGGTAGGGCCCCTTGCAGTTTCTGGAGGAATGACCGTACCCGAGGCAGCGGAAGCACCTCGAGACAACCACCCTCCGCCTGAGCCGGCAGTTTACCCAACCGACCTTCAGGTGCTGGAGGCTCAGCAGCTTATTGGCGAGCTTGTCACTTAATTCGACAACCGCCATTCGCTGCTGGCTCCGGTTTGGTTTTGTCAACCAAACCTTAAGGCCCGCTTCATTTCCTTTAACTTCGGGAATAGTGTTCACGATAGATTGGATCACCTCCTCTTCCGTGGAGAGCCCGTCGAGGTCCCGGATTTCAATCGAGGATTTCGGGTCCAACTCCCGGATCGCTCCCTTCTCTCCCAGGGCTGCCTTCAGAGAGGCGGCAAAATTGGCCTTGTCTGCAGAATTTCCCAGTTCCAGTAGAACATCTCCGTTCTGAGTCCGTCTGATAGACTTTACCACGGTCGCCGTATCCTCCGGCTTGGCTTTGGTCTTTAGGTCTCCCAGGACTTCAGCAAAAGATCGCCCCCCTAAGGGCTTGATCAGAATTGCCTCTGACCTGTGTTTTCTTGGCCTGGGTCTCTTGCGCGCTGATGGAGGTTTCGTCGCCCTTTTGCGACTCCCTTACCGGAGTGTGCAGAAGAGCTTTTGGAGGAGCTACTACCGCTTTTTCTTTACAGGCTGCCTCCGCTCGCCTCATCTGCCGCCTCTCCTTCTGAGAGAGTCATTTCCTCCACTCCCCGCCATCAGATGGCATGGAATCAGGAGGCAATTCCCTCTCAGAGGCATCCTGGTGCCTGGTCAGTCAGTCCTCTTGGAGAGACCTGCGTCGCCCTCTCCATCGTGCTAATTAAAACGTACAAGTAATGTATAACACTGTATTTTAGTATATGCCAATGAACTACGTGACATAAAATAGTACATTATTAATAAAATAATCCTGAAGTAGGTTCATTTATTGTGTATGACAAGGAATTTCGTAAAAATGTACAACAGGCAAATGGAACTGTTGATATAGGGGTTTCCAGGTGTAGCACGTATTTCATCTAAGTTTCTCTCACTTTTTTCAGTGTAGGTACTCTGTTAATTAGAGTTCTCTAATTAAACCTTAACCGATTTGTTGTACAGTCTGTGGAATTAAACAATCTGACAGCCTGGTAATTTAGATTTAAGATAGGGCGTATAACAGCCAGGTTTTTGCCTTAGCACATTTTAAATTTCCCTTTGTCCAAAAACGTAACATACTTGTTACTACCACAAAAATAAACACATGGAATATTCTTATTTTATTAGAATATTTGATTTGGATTATTTTATAAGATATATATTGTAAACAGGAATATTTGTTGCACATACTACTTTACCTTCTAGAGATGTGTGGTGCTTAAAATATACTACAGTGTTTCTTGAAATCAAATTTAAATTTATGTCAAGTATATAAAGACCTTGTAATGTAGTTAAATATCAGGTATATATTTTATGTTTACAATAATTATACTATATTACCTTATCATTTATCCAACTCATTATACATTTTCAGAAAGTCAATAACTTCATTTGATTACACGTATTGTAAAATGTTTGTAAAATAATAAGTATATTTTATGTTTAAATAAATAAAATCCTTTTTTCTTATTCTAATACCATCTGTTGTTTTTCTAGATTAAAATATTACGGAAGTAAAAACATAAATTTTCTAAAAATGTAGTTGGTTTTAATAGGTTTTAATAGACGCCATATAATTTTCTGAAATCACGTCATATATCACATAGAATTTCGCGTTTTTTTATGACAGAAGACTGTAAATGGATTACTGAATCATGAGTGCAATCGAACAAACTAATCTCTATTAACTTAATGGATATTGTTCTCAGAATCGATACTTTTGTTGGTGAAGTTCATTTTTATAAATACATTTTCAATGTCAAAGGATACAGATAAACCATTATTAAAATTATTATTTTTAACTATAGTTCGCCATATATGGAATTATAATTTTTCTTTCAAGATATCCTTTAATAAAAGCAAAAGCATGGAAAAATTCACACAAATTATTTTATGTATCCTATTATTATGATAAGTGGTAGACCTTATTATGACACCTTATTGATTGTCAATTAATTAAAACAAGTAAATTATGGCATTTAGTAATCGAAATCATGGAATTCCTATGTTTTATGCAAGTAGGCATAAAATATCGGAGATCAAAATGCTGCTTAAGTCAAATAATATCAGATCAAAACTCTCAAACAACAATTATTAAAAACGGTACGGGTGATTAAGAGAAAATGAAATAAAACTTTAATTCTTAGTCCTCATGTATGTAGTACACAAGTGCTTCACATTTCTATACAATTTGCTTTCTCTATGGGAATACAGTATCAACGTTACATATTCTGATTTTGGATGAAAATAAAATGAAATAGTTAAGAATTCTCTATTATAAAATAAATAGTAAATAATAGACAACATACTTTTTACAACTTACGTATGTATTTATAAAGTTGCCACGTACAAAGTGTATTACAGAAATAAAGATTAATTTTTATCTTATAAATGAAGAAATTATCTTCACCAATTTAATGTATACCAAAATTTACATCGGAATATTTTATGACATAAAAAGTAATCTCTTTAGTAGTTATGGAAGTAAAGTATAATACTTAATATCCTTGCAATAATATAATCAACTAATGTATTTTTTAGTTAATTTATGGTTTAATTTTTAATTATTGTCAAAATAAAGAAACGTTAAATGAATAAACTACGAATAAAGTAGACACAAACTAGTATAACAGAACGTTGTTGAAATAAAATTACGAATTAACTACGTTAATAGCTTTATTTCTACATAACCTCATTATATTATTGGATTTAAAGTAGTACTAAATAAATACATATATCTTTACATAAAGTTAATCGATTTCATTTAATATGATACATGGAATCAATTTCCTGGGTCAATAATGAAACATTCTTTTCAACATATTTATTACTAAGACATATGAATACTTTTTAATGTAATCATTTCGTGTGTATTTTAATGCAGCAAAAGGAGAGAAATGTTATTTTAATATTATTAATTAACTAAATTAACATAGCGAGGGGATATATGTTCCTATACATGTTAACTACTGTAACAACCTAATCATTGTGATCTAAATTTGGTGTTGTTTGAAATTAAATTAGTCGGTTTCCATTTAAATTGCACATCATTGGTCATCCCTAATTATAGACCTCATAGGGGTTAATAAGAACGCAAGATGACTATGTTACGATATCAAAATTGTTACAGTGATACTAACAATGTTTTATAATTTTACTTTACGCTAAAAATTATTAATTTATTAATAATCAGGAGTTGAATTTTCATGATATACCAATAAAATTGATTTCAGACTTTATTTTATAAAATCAAATACAAGCCAGAATAGAAATACACCCTAATTTTAATTGCGTAAAACACATAATTAATTTTAATCCAATCAAACCAAGCCTTACAATATGTCTGCAGTACCTGAATACACTATTAAAATCAATCTGCTCTATAAAAAATGATTTCTTTAAGAATTTACGTTTATAACTTCTTATTAAAAATGTAAATTCTTTTCTGGAAATTAATTAAGTTATTGTCACCAAAATGTAAAAAGGCGTGTTGTACTTTTATGAATTCGAGTTCATTTAATCAAATGACTATTCGTTATTGTACTTAATGTGCACTACATTCTTAATATTAAACTTTACACAAGTTTTATTAAAATATTTTATCTTTCTCTTATTAATATCACTATGTTATTGTTGCCCAAAGATGAAAAATATATTTTTTCACAACCTTTATTGCACTCTACACTATTTTTCGAATAAAGTACTTAATTTACATTTCTGGTACCTGTTTTATTCAATTTATAAGATCAAAAACCATAATAAACGGTTGAATTCAATTTATACCTTAACCGAATGGCAGGTAGACATCGTTTTAAATGGTGAGCTAAAATCCGGGCGAAATGTTTCGCTAGTCGTAACTCGCTAACGAGGTATATATGGACCAATATTTACACCCACGTTTACCATTTTTTATATTTATTATTAGCTCTGAAGTTGTCTGCATATCTACGTGAACTACCCTGTTTTAATTGCAGGATGATGTTATAAATATAAATGAGAACCAAAAGGTCAACAATTTAATTGGAAAATGTCGCCGTTCAAATATAGGAAACAAATCATTTCCTGGTCTGCGAGTATACGATGTTTATGTTTTTACCTACAAAACACTTAATATGTATTATTCTATTTAGATAAAGGGTATGTATTGATTTTCCTCCTGTTAAAGCACTTTTAAACCAGTCTGCTTCCAAGTTACGTTTACTAGCACCCTCCTCATCTTGCATGTATTCACCGGGTTTCTAAGCTAATATTCATATACGCACTTCATGATATGAGGATTTTATTTATTTATGTAAAGCTCATATTGGAAACATTTAAAGTGAGATATGTGATCTAAGTTACTTCCGGATCTGTAGTAGTGATTGCTTTGTTGTTTCAATAAAGAAAGCATATAGTTCGTCTGTTACATTCAAAACCCCACTTCTTACAACCACTGACAGTATAAAAAACATAAATATAATACCTTTTTAGGGCTAAAGAAAGTTCAAAAACTAAATATATTTCTTTTAGAGGCTGCTACCATTCTTTTGAAGGAAAACATTTTTGTTTCCGGAGATCATAAAGAATATGTATTTTAAATATATTTTCTGGCAATCGGAACGATGAAAAGAAAAAACATTAGTTTTATATTATAGATCTTATCTATTAAAAACTCCTATGGGTTGTTGAGCTTCTTAAAGATTTAAATTGTGATTCAGTGTAAGTGATGAGACACGAGTGCGTGTGAAAGTGTATCTTATGTTATAGGGCATACGTTTTGCAAATAACTAATTGACATACCTAAACGCTGAAGATAGAGATAACTGATAGCTTTGCCATTTCTATATAAAATATATAACATTAATATTGTATGGATTTATCTGTATTAACAACTTATGTTTTACCTCAAGAATCATAACTTAATTATATTAATTATAAAAAATATTTTCCATATCTTGAAAACATTACGTATTAAAAAAAAAATATTTTATCTACACAATAAATCTATCTACCCTATTATATACAAATCTAGTGCTAACTCTCTCTCTCTCTCTCTCTAATGATAATTTAATACCGAAGAGATTATTGTAAAATAGCCTAATAGTAAAAATTAAGCAGATAATAGTAAATGTTTGTTGTTATTCATCTGTCAAAGTCAAATCCACTTAAAACTTTTCATGTTACTTGAAGGAGAGCTTCTTTTGTCTGGGCTAGTTTATAACGGAATTTTAATGAAATAGAGGAAAAATCAATTTATCATCATTGAGTTAACTGAAAAGCTGAGGATCTCGACTATAATCTTCCTTTAGACTTAATATATTTTCACAATAGTTAGATTATGGTTCAATTGTTGCTGGAATTGTTGGAGCTATTTAAATTATATACAATGAAGTTACAAAGAGAAAATTTGAGAAGTTTCGGAGGTACTTAAAAAAACGAGTTAAAGAACGTTCGAAAATGTCGATCTAATTGACAGAGTGCTATAAACCAGAACAAACCCGAGCACTGTTGAAGTTTTGACCTAGCCTTGTAATTAAACCGCAAACGCATTCATACATTTCATTTTCGTCAATCTGTTGATGAAACCGTTCTTGCAAAGTATACTGAATTATAATCTAGAAATTTCCTATTATTCCAAGTTATGTGAATTTGTTTCTTGATATAAAACATATATTTTTTATTCTGAGGTTATTTCTCTTGAAACATTAAATTTGTTATATATATATATATTTTTTTTTTTTGAGTTGTCTTGGAATTATTTATACTTTATCTAATGAAAGATCATAGTAAAAACCAATAATAAAGTAGGAACAGTTAAGAATTTAAACAATATAAACTAATATTATGAATAAATTTACTTTATAAAAAATATGTTACAACGTAAGCTTGATGGTCAGTAATAATTTTTAGAACCAATCAAAAAGCTTATCTAAAATTAACACCACTTAAGTTTATTGCTGGTTTAAATAGTAGGTGCAAAGTTTAATTTTTCTGCAGTTAAATAGGATGTTTTCATTTAAAAACTGCTGTGATTTTAATGCTACGTTTGATGTCATTACAATTTTCTGTTAAATTTTAATTCTATGTCATAAAGTAACTCGCTCAATATTTTTCTATTCGCAATATAAAATTGGTGACCATTTTCTGTAATCCACACCATTTCATGAACGGAGAATGTAAACTTTACAATTCACTTGCAATTTTTATTAACATTTCGAATTATTATTCAAAATAGTCGCAGGAGTATCAACGAATACAAATGTCTCAAACCCATATTATATATGACTTTTTTGGAAATATTACAGGTTTTCTTTTTATATAACATATAATTTTTAATCACTTTATAAATATAACATTTTGATAATGTATGAATTATAACATCTAAAAATAAATACTATTAATGAGAGGGATAACACCCTCATTTTAACAATTACATTGATATTTGTTTAAATACGCTCAAAATAATTTGAAAAGACTATACAACTACAACATCATATTGGCATTTAATATTTCTGTTTATTTACGTAGGACCAAATTCAATAACTTTTGTCATTTTTAATCATAAGCAACACATAATTACAGTGCACCTTTCTTCATATATATGAAAAATTAGATGAAGGTATAAATATTCTGATATTTTTAAAAAGATGACTAGTGAAGACAACAAGATAGACTTCTTCAAGGTCTAATGCGCTTACCAGTATTGAATTACCTGTTTCTACAATAACGGTCGTTGAGGAAAATATGACATTGATTCGCGTTCCACAATTATTGAAAACGATGAAAATATTACACTTATTTCTAACAACACAAAACAAAATGATCCATGCTATTAAAATTTTCTTCGTCAATATAGGCAAATCAACGGAAATTATCCTGTTTGACGAGATACTAATTTGAAAGTAAAATATACTAATGGAGGTACGGTATTAGTTTTGTTGAAATTCTTAAAGCATTCCTCTCGCCTGAAAGTGAGATTATAAAAATTATCACTTACAAGTAAGGTAATTATTAACAGACTAAACTAGTATTAAACAAGATTAAGACACCTGTACAGGCTATATAATTTGCACATATTATTTTTAAAATGAAGTTAAAATATAACCATATATGCATGTGTATATCGCAAATAAATCTGTCACAGTTATTTAGTTATGAAATTTTTAAGTAATGGTTATTTAAAAACAATTTTAATAATTAATGTCAATAATACTGAACAAATTATGCCTAAGTTCTGAAATATAAACTAATTTCGGGCAAAGTGTGATAAAATAATAAAATAGGTAAGTCTCTTACCTCCAGTTAAATGGTTAAAAGTAGGTGAAATACTTTTAATTAGTTATTTGATTTGTAACAATGAATAAAATGATAATAGAAATAATGGGAATATTGTTGATAGTCAGAACATTATCTAAACACTTGATTTCGTATAAAATTCTGACCGGATCAAATTATCAAAGTAAATCACTTCCAAAATTAATGGATGAGAAATACTTAAAACTCTAAGGAAAAGCATATAATTTTTAAAATATAAAGCAGCGCCATTTGTCTGGAGGTTGGGTGAGGTTGCATCGAGATTTATCACCACTTCGCTCTCCTTGTGCCACTTTAATATAATTTACGAGGGTTAAACCCCTTGTTAAGTTCCTTCTTAGAGGTAACATTAGAGGTCATGTCTTTTGAATAATCCTTCTTAGCATGGTAAGATGCCCACTCCTTAAGTATAGGTTTTCAAAAGGATACAACACACTGTTTCAATTTATTCTTTACTTAGAAACCTATTGTTGCTAAAAGAATGTTCAAAGCGTATTGTTCTGGGATGAAAATTTAATAACATTTCTATGACAGAACTACGGCATTTCCTTCAATGACAAAAATACTAAATTTATTTAATAATGAACTGTTTTTGTTGCCCGTATTAGTTCGTATAATATATCTAAAAATTAGATTTTTTCAAATAATCTGCAATTCGAGATAAGTATTTAAACTAAAATTGGCACAATGTTTCTTTAAGATACATTGAGTTATATAAATTTGTTCAATACTATTTTTAATTATCTGAATGCCTGAAAGGTAGTTTTAATTTTTTTTTATGTTAGCACAAACGTCTCATCGTTGAAGATTCTCTTGTGAGAAAAAAATATGTGTATCACATGTCCAAATTTGTTAAATCACTACATTTTACCCAGTAAGTGTTTACTTCTGGCTGGTTTATACCTTCAAGTTAAACTCACACAGGTCCCAGAAAAAAACCGATGTGTCGCTGAAATGAACCTTTATGGATGTCCAGAGTGAAAATAACTAGACAAAAGGTGTCATTTTTCTTGAAATTATTTATATTCAACTGCGTGTTGAACCAGCCACTGTTAAAACAAAAACATGTTTTTATTTGTCTATATTTAGTTTTAATAAATAACCAACTTTTGTTCCTGTATAGTAGTTGTTTTAACAATCCACTTTAATGTCACAGAAGTTACTTATTATTATTTGTCAGCATTAAAACAATATCAACTTCATAATATTTCACTACACTTATGTGTTTATATATATAAAAAGATTTGGATTGGAATATTTTGAATGACGAGATATTCTACAAATATATAATGCTATTTTTATAGCTTATGTGTTTTAATGTGGTTAGTACTTTAAATTATTGGGTATTACCTATTTTACTCCGATTATTGTTCTTAATTCCGATTAGCTGTCATTGTTCAAGTCATGAGATTATCATCGATCTCAAATTAAGTATAATAATTTATTTTGAATTAATTCTTCCACATGCATTTCCATATTTTCGGCTTACATAATCAGGTAATTTATTACTGTTAATGTATTTTTTTTTTTTCAAAAATATTTTGTAAATACATCTTCACTTTTCCACTAATCATATTATTTCTTTTTCATGAATCATTAATTCAAGTTAATTTGTATTTATACACATTTTAGTATTTAAAACTGTTCTTTATATACTTTTAAGTCAGTTGTAATGAACGGATATGGAACTTGTCATTTCTTAATTTGTTTGGAAAAGAAGCAAAAAAAAAAACTATTATATCAACGTGAAACAACGTGTGGCTTTATATCCATTTTCATGAAACCTTCAACGTTTTCCTAACATTGTTTGTAAATCAAATCTATTTCTGTACATCAATCTATCAAATTATAAAAATGTAAGATAATTCATAATAGAATTATACTCAAGATTTTTCATGCGTTCAATATTAAAAAGGTCATATAAAAATACTTCTAAATTGACAATGACTCCGTTAAAATGTGTTAAGCGTATTGTAACGAAACGCTGAGTCATTATGTTGTCCTATATTTTATGATTTGATTGCTTTGTACATTTCTAATATATATACAACCGCATGTGTAACTGACTGACTGACTGACTCACTCACTCACGTATACTAATTCTAACCTACTTCCAGATGAGTTAGAGACTTGAAATTTGGTACACAGATAGCTTTCCACGTGTAACCACCAGGAAAATCCCGAAAAGTGAGAATTTTTCATTTTCAACCCCTCAAAAAAATTCCCAAAAAATCGCGCATTCTTCACCCCTGCAGGCATTTTTTGTAAGCCCGATAGCGGGCGAACCGTTGGAGCTAGCTCGGATCTGACGGAAAATTCATAGTCAGGAATGAAGTGAACTACAAAAAAGGTCTAATGACTTTTTGCTCTATCTTCCATGGTTAAGCGACAAAACGCTCGAACATTTGAAATTCCAGAGATTTTTTTCGATAAAAATAATGTTTCGAGCCCGATAGCGGCCGAACCGTTGGTCGTAGCTCAAATCTGATTGACCCATCAAATTAGCAAATTGCGCGATCTACAGAGAAGGTCCAGTAATCTTTTGCCCTATCTCGATTGGTTTGGCCGAAAAACGTGATTATGTACAATTTTGTTGTAACTTTTACGCGAAACTTTTGTTTTTGGGGTCGATAGCGGCGAAACCATTGGTCGGAGGTCAAAATAAGACTAACGTTTTATTTAGGAAATAAGATGACCTACAAAAAAGGTCCAGTGACTTTTTTACTATATTTCCCTTAGTTTGACCGCAAAACGCGATTAAGTGAAAATATTGGACATTTTCGCCTAAAAATTTACATTCCGGGCTTGATAGCGGCTAAACGGTTGGTCGTAACTCAAAACAAATTTTAAACGGGATTTAGGAAATCACGTGATCTACAGAAAAGGTTCAGTGACTTCGGGAGTTGGCTGAGCGTTAGCTAAGCGTCAATAGTAGATAGGGACAGAGGAATATTTATTATGTTCACAGACACAATACCCTCTAAAAAAAGGCCCAAGTGTGTCATTAACCCCCGGTAATATTAACCCCCCCCCCCCGGGGATTTCCTGGTATGACCTGATAACCTCCTGTACATTCAACCCCCTGATGTGTTTAACCCCCCTGGTAACATTAAACCCCCCCAGGGAATTTCCTGCCATGACCTCATGTCCGAAATTTTACCAGTCACCAAATCTCTTAACCCCCCCCCCCTGGGAAGATCCTGGTATGACCAGATAACCCCCTGGAGACTTATCCCCCGGTAACGTTAACCCCCCCTGGGAATTTGTTCATATGACCAGACAATATCCTGACGAAATTAAACCCCCTCTTGTCTTAACCTCCTTAACATTAATCACCCACCCAGGGAATTTCTCGCCTTGACTAGATAGTCTCCTGGTGATATTAAACCCCCTGTTCGACTTAAAATACTGCCTTGAGGTCGGTTTTTATTATGTTTATACTAAACAATTCAAGATAGCTGACCCGTGCAGACTTTTCTCCCCGAGCTCATTTCTGGCTAAACCATAGGTCGTAGATCAGATCTGAGGGCACAATCGAAAGACAAAAATTAAATTTCCAACAAGAAAGGTCCAGTCACTTTTTGTCGTATCTCTAACGGTTTAACCGCAAAATGCCCTCAAAGTCAAAAGTTTTTACGAATCCGGAAAAAAATCTATGAAAAAGGTCAATTTTTAAATCCCTTGTCATTTACTTAATGTCCGGACTTAACCAGTCACCGAATTCTGCTTATCCCCGAATTTGCAAGCGTTTTACTTTGGGGGCCTGGGGGCGTAGCCCCCAGCGAGCCGAAGGCGAGTTGGCTTTATAAACAGTGACCACGTTTACTTTGTACAGTCCTACAAGATATATTTCAGCCAATAACTTACAAACTAATATTAAAGTATATGAAACTATCAACATGAAACAAATTCTGTTTGACTGTACACGTAATAACTGTTGAGTAAGCTGACTTAGAGAATAATTGTTTATAATAAAACATTATTTCTACCACTTCTATATCGGTAATTAAAATGTTTTACATATCTTCAATTAGAGTGCCAATATCTGTCTATCAATAAGTAATTCTAGGTTCCTTGTAAAAAACAGAGTTTGAAAGAAAAAGGTTTATATTATATTTATATAACACATGGCAGTAACCTACTAATGTATCATACAGAGTTAGTTTATTTTCGTAGATTTAGTTAAAAAGTTGGACGTTTAACTGAACACGCAGTTTTATCTTTACAAAAAGTTAAATGGTGAAAGGTTTTAACTATTTTATGTTGACAGGGACGACGGAGGAAAGCTGGGATGATTTGTAAAAGTTCCATTTTCTACTTTCTAGTCCCTCATAAGTATAATATTATATCGACATGCAATATTTAAATTTTAAATATACCTCAGAATTTGAAAACAATATGATACGCAATTTACTGTTTTAAGTTTAAGTAAAAAACTCGTATACTATTCTAATACAAGTCACTCATGTATATCATATGTAGGTGTTTACATGTATCTTTACATCCTATCCTCACCTTCGGCTCGTTGGCGTGTTAGCAAAGTCGAGGATAAACGTATTTCCGGAACTGGTTAAGTCCGAGCATTCATGAGGAATCTGAGCGAGCTTTTAAAAGAAACAATAACCTTGCCGGCATTTTATGCTTTAATTATTTTTAAAACGATGATTTTTATTTATTATATCTAATTATATCATATATCCCTGTTTTTTATGTATTTTCCATCATGTATAAATATTATATTATCACGATTCCGTTTTACAAATACAAAAATAAATTAATTTAAAACATCTTTTGAGTGAAATTTGAATATAATATAAAGACAATATATCTTCGTACATTAACAAACATCGTTTCAAGGATTTTTGAGAGTGTTTTTAATGATGACACTTGAGTAAGTACAAATAATATATTTCAAAATTTTTAATTTTTAATAACTGGTGCTTTAAGGGATACAAATTAGACGCGCGTTTAACATTTGATTGTATATGCGTGCAACCTCATTAACACATTGTTTATCTTCAAAAAGCTTTCCCAAATCAGTAACACATTTAATGATTAAATACGTCATTGGTTGAGGTAATTTGATTGTATCTCAATTAGCCAACCTCTGACATTCCAACAATACCTAACTATTCTATCTAATTAGTGAGTAATTAGTGACACGTTTGTGGTTGATTACTAAATATTTGTAAACTAAGTTTATTACTTCACTTGACTGTTATCAAATTCAGTAATCAAGCACATATGAGTAAAATTAGGTGTAGTAAACTATATGTAAATTGAACTATATTATGAATGTACTCTACATATTATGATGGTGAGCTTACAGATTTGTGTAGATAGTATTATGTATATACATAAAAGTACCACTGACTTACCCATTATAAAGTCTCTAAACTAGAGAAAAATACGTTTTACATTAATGTGCTTACTGATAAACATATTCCAATTTCTCAGCCCAAAAAACGAAATCCATGCGATTAAAATAGCCCTTCTTAACCACTTCAGAATCGTTATAATACATGAAAATTATCATTATTATTCCACATGAGTCCAATAAATGAAACTAAAAGTCCAGTTTATTTCATGCAGTTATAACCAATCAGGAGTACTTGCAGGAAATCTTAATAATAATCCAATTTTAATGAGAACTGGCAAATAAATTACCTCTATTACCTCTTATTCAGGTTTTTCATTGTTATTTTATTTAAAATATAAGAAATACTACGATTGATCTGATTATAAATTATCATGTACATATTTTCCATTAAAATCTGTATTTGTAGTATGCAGACTTTTATAAGTAAACTTCTTTGTTTAGTTTTTTTTTATTTAATATATATTTGATTTTAGGGGCGTAAGACAATAACTAAAGAAGTGGTATATTTATACTACATAAGAGAGAGAGAGAGAGAGAGAGAGAGAGAGAGAGAGAGAGCTAGTCAATTTTAAAGATTTTCTATAATACATTATTCATCTACCAACTCTATTCTATTACCATTTGGGTATTACATAAGATTATCATCAAGCATTGTGATCGTAATCCTATACAACGGGTAAAAACTTTCTTTCTCTTTATAGCTCATTGGACATTATTAAAAAGTTCAACAAGGCTTGAACCAAACAATTTTACCAACGAAGTTTATTTCTAACGATATGTTTAAGGCTTGATTTATGATAATAAACCTACAAATTAGTATACACGTCAAAGGAGTATAGGAATTTGTGAACATTTTTTGGATGATCCTAGTGACATATTATCTTTAAAATATGTTAATACGTTCAATCAAGCAAGTAATACTTTATTCAAGACTGTTTAATTTACATTGATATCTTAAATTTATTTATACAAATCAACCATGACGAACAGAAGTGGCGATTCTGCGAACAATATCCACTTAGGTAATATTGGTTCATTTGTTCGATGGCACACATGATTAAGGGATACATTTACAGTTGCCCGTGTTCAAAAAATAGTGTATGTCATTTTGTTTATTGAAATTTCCCGTAACGTTATAGGCTGTGTTAAGTGAAATGATAAACCGTTTCTTATAAACTAAGACGCGTACACAACCGTCCTCCAGGGACGTATCTTAAAAGTGTCCATATATCAGTGGCATCTAGTAATATTTGGAGTTTTCTGACGAAAATCATATACCGGGCATATAATTTATGACTATCCTATCCTTGTGCTGTAATAAAGAATAAAGCAGTTTGAATATTGAGTAAAATTAAGAGTTCAATATACATTATGTATATATATATATATATATATATATATATATATATATATATATATATATCATGTAATTTCTGAGAATTTCCATATTACGACGGATAAACCTAGTTTTCCTAGACGTAAGTAAATTTTTTTTTACTTATAAATATTACAAGAACCTGAACATCTATTTCTTTTAAAATGTTAATCAAGCATATCTAAACATAGAATTCTGGTTTAAATTAGATTAAAGTTAATATTGTGAATATACAAAGTTTAAGGAATATTGAAATCATTACAGTAAATAGTGAACAAGGAAATATTGTAACATATGTTTTTTAATAAAAAAAGTATAAAATCCATATTAATTAAAAATGTTTATTTAAAAAAAGTATATAACTGAAAACAAAACCTAACTAGTTATTAATTAGTAGTGAACTTCCAAATGTGCAAGAAATTATTATATTTATTTTATTTATATTTGATGTACTAAAATCAAAATTTAACCGAAATTTTAAGTTTTTTTGCTGGTTTCTTTTAAAATAATTCCGTAATCTCGTTTTTGAAGTAGAACAATAAATTCCAGCAAAACAGATTATTGATTTAAAATAATATTCTGCCTATTAAAATACACATTTAAATAAAATATAATCATAACTTATTGAATCCGAAAAAACTAGTTTACTTCTATAAAATTATAAAAAATTATCTTTATCTTCATAACTTAACTCAATAGTAAAGTTTCATAAATTATATCACATTAAACAAAATTAATCATAACTTATTGAATCCGAAAAAAACTAGTTTACTTCTATAAAAATTATAAAAATTATCTTATCTTCATAACTTAACTCAATAGTAAAGTTTCATAAAATTATATCACATTAAAACAAATTACTTATGACTTTTTGTTCTCAAAATTTTTAATCACGTACTTTTGTGTGAGTGGCCTGATATAGTCGTATAAAGCATATTATGGAATTGTTCAGTCTAAAATTACTTTAAAATGTCAAAAGCAAAAACACAACTGCCTCTCTGCGTCCTATCTCCAACCTAGATTACCGGCTGCTATCAGAAGGTGCAAACGCCACAGACCCAACAACAAAGCGGTTAAGCTTTAATTAGTCCTGTAATTAACAGAGTACCTGCAAAAGGGTGATACAGAATCAGGGACAACATGAAAATGAGTTACGTGATTATGCATTCTTCCCTTCAAAATCGCTGTATGTACAGTAAAAATACTGTTACATACTTCCGTGTATCCTAACGTCATAAAAGAAACAAAATTAATATAATTAATACAAATTTGATATAATACTTAATTCGTTATAATTTATATATAACAATTATTATTTTAATTTATGTTTTTAACGAAAAGTATGAGATATTTAAAACACCATTACATTACTTTATTGCATCAGGGTTAAAAATGCTTTATAACAACTGATACATTTTGAAATCATAGCATAGACGAATCAGACCTTTCGAACTACGAAATAAAGAACCCGAGTAATTCTAAGGGAACCTAGAATAATTCTCAAGATATTTTCATAGTTTACATTATGACAGTACTACACATAATGGAACTAATAAGAAATCAGCATTACTCCCTAGATAGGATATGTGTAATAAATTTTTACCCAATCAGTATGAAAATTGGTGCAACTAAAATATTTTCATAGAATATCCATTCCTTGCCTCCTGATGTTGTAAAACTAGCTATGTAAAACATTTAGTTTTCTATATTCCAATTACTGGATTTCTATGTCCTGATATATTCTTTTTTGTGTGAAGGTAAAGTTTGCATAATTCACTTTAGTCGTGGTAGAATTTAATCAAATAAAAATAAAATCAACTTTAATAGAACATAATAAATTAACAATATTCGTGGAAAAAATATAATTAAATCACAATAAAATTAAGTTTAATAAAACTATTTTGATACTGTGCATCCATTTATGTTTTTTATAATACAAAATGATTTTATATTTCAATTTTAAATTTATATCACAATTATAGGTATTACAATAAAAATAATAAATTTGCCTTATTATATTATATATTATAATAAGGTTTTTATATATATATATATATATATATATATATATATTAAAATAAGGCCTATATATACTATGTACGTATATATAGTACTTTTTTTTCTCGTTAAAGACAAGTAATTAAGGCAAGAATGGACCATTTTAGAAGGTTCAGTTGGAATCAATGGGCCTCCTCTATACGAATAATGTGATACATTTAATTTCTCTGCAAACAAAGTATAGTTAAACCTCATTTCTTAATTTATGTTTTTGTTCATTGATAAACTGAAAAAGTGCATTATCAACTATAGTACCTAACATATTCTG
>NW_025782554.1:0-32554 GCF_021130785.1 Homalodisca vitripennis | reverse complement strand
TTAGAAGGATCCTTACTTGGGGTTTTCTACCAGACTGTACTGATATATGTTGTGAATGCTTATAATCAGTGCCTTGCCAACAATTACTTGGTGTTGAATCTGTGTTTTAGAAATGAATAGTTCTTGACAATTTTATACCTTATAAGTTAGCAGCTAAATAAATCTTGACTAATGTTTTGAAGGAACTTTTAGTATGATGACCACCACAGTAGGTATCTTGAGTTGGGTGGAAACTAATTGGTCAGTGTTATAGGCACTAATGGCGTTATTATTATTTTACTTTCATTACTTTTCATGTTTCTTTCCACTAATTATCTCACTAATAGCAAACATAATATAACCCTTGTGTTTTTTTTTTACCTTTCCATTTAAAGAAAACTAGTAACGTAATTATTTTAGTTTCTAGGGGACATTCTTATTACCATTGAACTTGAGAGTTCCCGGCAATATTTTTTTGGACAATGAGGTTCCAGTCTACACTTATTTGTTCTCCTATACCAGTCCTCGATCTCTGTCCATCTTCATTGCTACCACAAACAGTACCTGACAAGGCTGCACAGTTGATTTGTACTGGTAAGTTTAAAACATATTTTATTATAGTTTTCTTCTAATTTCAAAAGAGACACAATCATACTTTTGAGTATTTGTTTACATCAGCCTTGTTCTACCGTTTATACTTGAGATTAATTTACTTGGCAACACTGCATAGATATCGAACCCAACCCTGACCCTTTCCAAACCGTCTCTAAATCAACTTTATCCCTTATTGCTTCTTCGGCTTTAGCCGAATCATGAGTAAATCAAAGACCAAAGTTAAAGTTGGAACAGCGGGTGTAAATGTAAATTGATTATGAGTAAGTAGATTTTTGTTTAAAAAATAATTAGTAAGTATTTGTTTTTATGAGCTCTTCATGTCACCACTTTATAAAAAAATGTGTTATTTTATATTTGTGCAACAGTAATAATACCTTGCGATTTTTTACCTTTATTCTATGTATAATTGTATTTTATACTCAAGTTTTCTGTTCTTGCTGGGCAACAACTGCTCTAGTTCTTAAAATTTCTTTAATATTTTACACTAATCAGCAGATAATCTTTCAAATGTGGAATTCTATTCTTAGTTATGTAATCTAAATATGTACGTAAAATAAGTTCCAGCCTACATTATTTTGTTCCAAATAGGGAATTTTGTGTACGTTGATTTTTTTGTATGCAAAAATGTTAACGGATAGTCTTATAAATATTATAACAATTGAACAGAATGATGTTCCTGTGTGTAACCAAAATATTTTTTACATGTGCTGCCTGTTAGGTGCAAGCCATGCTGATGAACTAGGGTTTCTCTTCAAGTCTAACATGTCTCACATACCTTTCACTCCACCAACTGCTGAGGATGAAGCACTCATGACGAATCTGCTGCAGGCATGGACGACATTTGCAAAAACTGGGTAAATCCGATAGAGTAGGATGTGTACACAAGAAACTGTCTTTCCTTACCAAGCGATTAACTCTGAAAATTGTTTAGTTACCAAATTTCACACTCAGCTAAATTACAACTGTTTGTATCAAAGTTAATAAGTTTTACAGTAATTATTGGAAAGACTGTCACCTTATTTAATTTTTTTACACTCTTCCATACCAATTTTGTTATTTTGACAATTAAATCATATAAATTTTCATTGTGTTCCTAATTTCTAATGAATAATATAAATGTATTATATTTCAGTAACCCCAACAGTGAAGAAACCTGAAATAATTTGGCAAGAGGACAGTGTGCAAAATCCCTGTTACATGGACATTGGGCAGGACTGGAAGATGGTTTAATGGCAGTTTGTTTCCAAAACGGGTCGAATTTTGGAAGAAAATCTATAAGAAGTATTCTTACTTGTACTAAAAACAAGATTGCTATTGAGAAGTGAAGCACTTGCATGTGCGTAATAAGTAATGTGGATTATTTTTAATGTGACAACATTAATGTAGACGAATAAATACATTTTATTTTCATAAATTAAAAATTCCTGTACCTCTTTGAAACATACCTTACTCAGTAGGCGTAGTGTTTGTAGAAAGGGAAGTAACTGAATATGAATTTGTTTACTGACTCCTTATTTAATAGAAATCGCCCAATTATTAATGCTCAAAGAATAAAAAGCGTGTAAATAGTGTTTTGAGTGATACAAAATTTGTCTAACTAACATTTTGATTCTAACAGCCTTCATGAGCAAATTTTGCTCAATTATGTCAAAATGAGAGTTGACCCCTATATTATAATACCGGTAAAGCAATGCTTTCTGTGTTTTTCTTATGGGCACGTTTCCAATTCCCCAATGCAAAAATGTGCAAATTTGTAGAGATTGCAGTGAAGTCTTCCATTCAGGTGACTGTTCAAGTTCCTAAGAGGTGTACTCACTGTGACGGCCCACACTGTAATAATTCCAAACAATGCCCCAAGTATATAAGGCAGAAAAATATTAAAGAAATAATGAGTTTATGCAAAGAGGACTTGCACAATGCTAGCAAGTTGTTTCCTATAACTTACAAGAAACACTTCTCAGCTAGGAAAAAACATATGGTGAATTTGCATGCTTCAATCCTCTTGATAGTTGTGAGACTGGATTTCCTTCTCTTCCCACTCCTGCTCAAACCTGTCCCAGGCATAGTAGTCAAGTTGTTACACAAAATAGATTTTCACCATCGCAGGTCGAATGTCGCACGATAAACTTTGATATTTTACCTCACTATGGTCTACATAATGTAACTAGAAAACCTAGGCCAACTAGCACTAAAGCCTATTTATTACAACAACAAATCTGTGAAACCCCTATAGATACCTTTGTATATCAAGGCTATCAAATAAACAACAGTAGAGAATCAAAAGAAAGTAATTTAAGTGAGGCAGAAAAACTAAGAATAAACAGTTTAGTCAATTCGAAAATTGAAGAAATCCGGAAAAAATCATAGTTTCTCATTCACCAACAAAAAACAATTAGATGAGTTATTGGCATCTTACCTTAACAATGAGGATAATATTAAAAGCATCAAAAACTGTTGCTAATAATCGCAAACAATTTCAAACACCAAGGGATAATATTAAGAGAAATTCTACACACTATCCAACAGAGAAAAAAAAGCTCTAAACAGTTGTTTTAGACAGTTACAAAAGCTAGATTTAGTATATGTTAAATTATAAACTAACAAACTAATATAGCTTAAAAACTATGGTATGCAATTTTAATACAATATAATTAAAAACAAAAACTATGGTATACAATTTTAATACAATATAATTAAAACAAAAACTATGGTACCTATACAATTTTAATACAATATAATTAAAACAAAAAACTATGGTATACAATTTTTAATACAATATAATGAAAACAAAATAAACTAGAATTAAAATATCCTAAAAAATTAAGTATGGATTTTAACAATCTTAAAATATTCTAGTTGAATGCCAGATCATTGGGACCAACATGGCCTGAACTTATGCATATATTTTTAAAAGAGCAAATTCGTATATATACAATTGAAAAACCTGCTAACCAACCAAGACAAATTATCAGACACAAATTACATTGTTATAAGCAGGGCCGGATTTTCGCATGAGCAGTATGTGCATCTGCACATGGGCGGCAAATTTTGGGGGGCTGCAATTTTTTCTCAAACATACCGGTAAATTTTTAGCTTTATCTATAGAGTGTGTGTCATTTCGGTATTATTACGAATGAAAATAAATAGGCGGCGTCTTTTTCTCGGATAGTGTAGAAAAGGGTAGGCGTACACTGCGGTATGGTGGTAATCTCTACCGCCCGCTCATAGGAACGCAACGCAAAGCAAAGCATTGTCGCCTGTCGCGCCAACACGAGAGTTGAGTCGATTAGCCGCTCGCTGGCGCCGCCGCGCCTGCGCCTCGCCTGTCACCTGTCACACTGTCCCGCGCCCGCCAGTCGCGTTGTATCGTCGCAGTGGGAAGAGTCATATGTAAGCCTTCAGACTCGGTCCCATCCCATCAATTCTTTAGTCCGCTGTCACTACTGTCTGTTGTGTACAGCTGTCACTAGAGATTTTTTGGTTATTGTTGAATATAATTCATTGCTAATATCTGTTTCAGTTTTATTTTATGTGAAAACATTTGCGTGTTTGATACTACGTTTTGATAGATCAATAGAGCAGATTTGGTTTGTTGTCTCCAAACATAGTTGTCTGGTTTTTCTGTTTCGGACGTCATTGTTAAATATTTTTTTGCTACTAATTATTTGAAAATGAAGTATGAAGGTTGGGGAGGTTTTTTATATAATTACCAAATAAACAATTTAATTGAATTCGAGTGGGGAAATGGATGGAAGAAAAAGACTAAGTGGAGTGGCATACCGTAAAATAGACGAAAAAAAGAGAAGGAAAATGAGATTACTTAGAAAGGTACCAAAACCTCACAATTCCTTTACTTCCACTGGAAGTGAAGTAGTCTTAGACAAATTTAGTAGTACTATTGGTGATGAAAGTGAAGGTGAACATATTAATATTGCTGTTGTAAGTAAAAAACGAGTGTATCAGTAGCAAGAAGACTAAGACTAAGCACAAAAGAAGACGAATCACATAAAGATACAATATTACCAACTCCAAAACGTATTTATTGATGATAGGCTCTCATCATCATGTATCCCCACCCAACTGATTCTCTATTTATTCCAAGTAATGCTCCATATAACTGGGAAATTAATTATTTGATTTAAAATGACATTGTACAAAACACTGAGGCAGCTTTTTCTGTCACTGCGTTTTTACCCAGATGGTTCAAAACGAGCTTGCACAAAGAGCATGTTTTCCAGGCAGTTATTGAATGGAAGGGCAGTAGAGCGAAAGTATTTAGTTTATTCACAATCCCAAGGCTCCATATTCCTTGCATACCTTGCAGATTATTTAGTGGTACAGGTACATCTGCATTTTCCAGTGAAGTGGGGTTTAATGATTGGGCCCATGCAGGGCAGAGAATTTCTGAACATGAAAAACTCTAAATCTCATATGGATTTTTATTAAAGTTTAAAGTGAGAGGAGCAGAAAAAACAATACGATTTACCATCAAATCAAAATTCTTTCCCAACACGAAGAAGAAGTAAAAATACTGGAAAAATGTACTACAAAGAGTAATCTCTGTTTTCAAACAATTATCCTCCAGAGGGTTAGCTTTTAGAGGTGAAAACGAAGTGTTTGGGTCAATTCATAATGGGAATTTATGATGTGTCCGGAGCTTATGGCAGAATATGACCCATTTCTATCTGAACATTATTGCTCGACATGGTAACCCTGGCAGTGGCTTGACTTATATTTGTCATTTAACAGTCTGCGAAGAGTTAATTAAAAGTTATGGGAGAGTCCGTTTCATCAAAAATTGTTGAGCAGGTTAAATTGTCCTAAATACTATTCTTTTGATTATTGATTCCTCCCCCATATATAACGCATTCTGATCAAACTAAGTGTCATTTTACGTTACGTGAAACGAAAGTAATTGTACTGCCGAAGAGAGGGTTTGTGTGCATCATAGAAAACCCAAGCCATACTGGAGAAAACTGGCAGATGCTATTTTCCAAACGCTGAGCAAGTTTTAGGTTAGTCATTGAAAATTGTAGGGGCCAGTCTTATAAAATTCCCTCCAGAGTTTGTAGAAAAAACCAATACATTCAAGTTTGTTTGGCTTTGATGATGTCAAAACCACTATGGTAAGCTACACTCCAAATATGAACAAAAAATGTAATATTTCTGTCATCAGTGCATGTATGCATTGGCAATCTGTGGAACGGCAGGAGAGCAAAGAAGGCCTGAGATTTATGCTTTTTATAATTCAATAAAAGGAGGAAGGGCTGGACACAAATGATCAACTGTGCAGTTATATTCTGTACTCAAAAAGTCGTCGATTGGCCTTTAATGACCTTCTTCTGTTTGTTGAACAATGTAGGCATAAATGTTCAGGTTATTCACGCATCAAACTTTTAGAGAAGAATAATCAGAAGAAACCTTTTGAGAAGAAATTGACATAAGTCTTCCAAGGCCTTTTATGCAAATAAGAGTTACAGATTCTGACTCTTAAACAGAGGAACTTCGATCACGTATCAAGAAGTGTATGCCTGAAGTAGATGAAGCAGTAGCCCCAAGAGAGAGACCCCTCGCGAGAGGGAGAGATGCAATTTCTGCCCTTGAGTTCAAGACTGGAAAAAACACATTATTTATCTGTGAGGAGGGTGCCACAAATATGTTTGACAAGATGCACATGTAAGTTATTTGCGAGGACTGTGTGTTATCATATCAAGAAGAACTTACCTTTGTGAATCTTATATGTTTATTATTGACACGTATTACACTTATTCTACGTTTAGTAGTCTATAAGTGTTCTATCTTCAATTATATTATTTACAATTTAATTGGTTTTATATTTCAAAAAAAATTACTTTATTTTCTATAAAACAACGCAGAATTAGTATACGGAATAGGTTTAGGTCCAAAAATAGCCTCAGATATAATAGGACAAAAATTATGATGGGGTCGTAATTGACCCCATGCGAGTACTAGTGAAATTGTTTTGCGCGAATATTTACAGGGTTAAACGTAGGTTGTTGTATTCGGGGAATAAAACACAAATAAATTCATTTGGAGATTGAAAAAAGGACGTATGCGATTCTACCATAGAGGTACCTTTTATCATACAGGAATTTGTAATACCTTGGTGTTGGGGATTAATGGTTTGGTAATAATGAGACAAATTTAAATTCAAAACTATGAGTCATACTCTATGTTTAAATTGTGTTAAACTTTATTAATATAATTATTGTTGTACAAGCAACCACAAGTACCGAGTGATTTTGGTTTTAAACGAAAAACCTGGTTATGTAAATGAATTAAAACAGTGTACATTGTGGCTTCATAAGACTTTACCAAAGTCTGCCTTCAGGCAAAAAGAGGAAAAGTACACACAACAACCTGAACCTAGTATCTGCCTACGAGCTCCTCCCGTTTGTTTTCAATGGGGTGATCGTGACAGGCGGAGAGAAAAAGTGGGGATGGAGGGGCCCCTCCTGCCAACTAGAGATAGCCCGCGTATTAGAATAGTGGAATAAGCAGTCCGCGCGTTCTCGCTCTGTACTCCTCTGAATTTAAATAGAGCCTGGTGGTGTAATATGTATATGTATGTATATGTATAAATGTAATATATATATTACATTTTCAAAGCTGGATGCTGCAGGATGCAGCGCAATTAAATTTATTTCATTGAACCGTGATTTTACAACGTAATTAATGGCAGGCAATTACTCCTTGTCTACATACAAATAAACCAATACAACGGAGTATCGAAATACCAAAAAAGACGTAAGGAAGTCTAATGTAACAAAGTAACTTCGTTACATTCAGTGGCGTAGCTATAAAACATTCGAGGGTGGATTAAACATCCAGGAGGATTAAAAAGAGCCCTACTTAGCATAGTAGTTAAAGAATTTATCTTCAGGGTCTCCAAACACAAAATCAACAATTATGTTGAGTTTTTTAATTGCATCTTTCGTATTAAAATGTAAACCAATAAAATTGTTTCGTAACATTATATTTGGTTCATTGCATTTTCCAACTGCCTTAATCAAATAAATATAATTTGTAGGTTACATTACTATTAGTTAGAAATTATTCGATAATTTCCATGTACTATAGATCAGATCAGCATTATAATCGCGTACGCCAGACGACACAAAATGACACTTATCAGGCTTGGTCGAAGTTGCATGCCACAATTTCAAGTCTAGCTTATTTCTCACGTGCTATGTTAGGTATTTAAGTCAGGTAGTTGTCATTGATTTTGTCATATTTCTATAATTATGTTTTTGGTTAAGTAATTATTAATTTATTTACTACCAATTAAGGACTCCACATTATAATATGTTGCTTTTGTCCTATTAATTTGAATATATTCCAATATCACAAAAAGATAACTGGATATGGTTATAATTTATATTTATGGCATTTTATGTATACTGAATTAGCTTTAGACTTTGAAAATTATATAATGTGTTTTTAATTCAAATTTAAGTGTTTTATTAAAGCTTAGTTTAAATGGGTAGATTTTATCGTATTTGAATTTATTTGTTAATTTCATTTGCTTGAGTGTTGTTTTCTTTTGTTTTTCTAAGAAAGTTGGAGCCTCTACACAGGCAGTTCCTTGCCTTTTGAGGTCCTATTTTGTTTTCTTGAATTTTGTTTATTGATGTACCCTAGCTGTATTAAAATAAAAAAAGACATGTTCATATTTCTTTAATAAAAAGTAACATTGTTTTATTTTTATTCTCATGTCAATTGTGTCTACAACTAAGGAGCAATGTTTGTGTTTGTGCTTAAGGTATAAATGATGTTTATATAATTTTACTATTGTACATATTTTCAAGAAAATAAATAATTTTTCTATTCTATTCTAGATTATGACATTTTATTCGTTGTGCACCATCTCACATTTTGTAAAGTATCTTTAGAGTTATAAAGAAAGTTCAATATTAATATAATTAATTCGATATAATTTCTATGTTTTGCAGATATGTTCGGATATAAAACGACTCATTAATTCGGATATAAAACGACTCATTAATTCGGATATAAAACGACTCATTAATTTGTAAGATAATAGAAATCAGAACCGTTCCGAACTGAGGTCGCTATCAGCCGCATGTACAGGGTTTGTCAGGAATGTTCGGGATTTATCGGTACTGCTCGGCTCTGCCCCCACTCTTTCTCTCCGCCTGTCACGATCACCCCATTGAAAACAAACGGGAGGAGCTCGTGTATCTGCCTCACGTGTGTATTGTGATCTGCATTGTATTGTTATAAACGCCGAACTTTACTTGTAGTACAGATTTAGCTATAATAATTTACTATGGAAAATAATATCAGTGATAGTTTTAACATTAGAGGTTTCAAAAAAATTATTTTCCTTTAGGCGTCTCTAATGAGCTCAAACATTTAGCTGAAAGGTTTTCCAAAGTGGAGGTTAGTATTTTAGGTTAGGTGGGTGAGTAGAAATTACTAAAACAATGTTTATCAGTTAAAAGTAAACTTCTATTATTTAAAAACAATTTTCTTCGTAACTCTGTATTTTTCTACTATTTTATGTGAGGAGCCTCTGTATTTTCTTTAGAATAATATTTTTTGCAAGTTAGATCTATTATACAATTTTCCACAGGCTCTAAATGGCTGCAGTATAACAAGAGGCGGGTAGGGTACAATAAGTGGACCCGGTTTTTTATATCGAAAATTGGCAAACGATATTACTGAATCATAGGTAAACCATCGATATAACCAATCGTTACTGATTAATTATTTTGAACAATTAACTTAATCTATATCAACAGCTGTAAATCACTCAGATAATACACATAATCGTGTACCGAAAAACGTATGTGAAATTTGTGGGAAAGAAACAACTGTAACTGTGAGAGGATAAAATATGGTCGTCTTCAGTTTTCCTAATTTTGGTGCTAATAATTTGTTTGATAAACTGTAAATATTAAATTCATATTTTAATTTAAAACATGTGATTGTTATTGAGGACTATAGATACTTTAATATCGATTGATAGTCTAGGATTTGAGGTGCGAATATTAGGTATCGATGATTACATTCTTCAACATAAAAAACCGGGTCCGCTTATTGTACCCTACCCTAAGAGGCCACCACCACAATAGAATCATATTATTTATTACATTTTATAGATATGCAACATAGATAGTTTTTATATAACGTAATTCGTGTCAAAAATTTTTGTTTCTATAGTTTAGATAGTCATAAATATAATTCTATTGTGGTGATGGCCTCTTATTATACTGTAGCCTAAAATCAAGGGAGAACAGAGTATGTTAACCCTCTCCCGCTCCCATTGTTTCCAGGCGCTCATGGTGCTACTAACCTCAATTAATTCGCTCTGCCGGTCGGGCTCGGTCAAAATACGCGGCGTCTCAACTTACATACGTTCTGTCATTGTAATTAACTATAATTATATATATTAATTATTTTACTATATATTGGTTCAATGAAGTTGATTGTACGAGACCAGGGAGGGGGCACACGGACAGCAGGGCGCCGGGTTGTTTGTTGCTCAGTTACTTGGTGAAGGTCATTGTCTGGCTCGCTGTCACTGCCCCTGCCACTGTGATCACTCCGAACTACATCCTCAATGCCACCAACCACTTCACAAAGCTCTGGTACATCACTACACTCACTTGAATCGTCGCAATCACTACTAATAACGAGATTGATTTCACTGTCACGAAGTGTACGGACTACAACCCGCCATTGTTTCCGCACAACTAATATAAATAGCAAAATAATGGAATAAATCTACTGTAAGAGTAAAGTAAATGGTCTCCTGATAGCAAACAACCCGTAGTAGTGCAAACTATTGCTACTCGAGAGCAGCACTTATCGGCTCTAGTAGATAAAGCAGTGCGTGCTGATCTGTGCCGCTTAGGCTGCAGTGGCTACGTTGTGGCCGTGCCGATTCATGCCTTGCGAGCGGGAGAGGGTTTAAGCAGACCAGGATGTTTATATTGATGTTGACCAATCACTGCGGCTGCAGTGTTTTAAGTGGGCTTATGCAGAGCATGATAAGCGAACCTGGTTTTTATCTTGCTTATTACAATCATCGATACTTTATATATTGAGTAACAGAACTATCAATCAATATCAATGTATCTAAAATACTAAATTAAAGTCATATGGTTCAAATTGAGAGAAATAGTTTAAAAAATAAATTTACCGGTACTTTGGGATTATACCGACTACACCCAGACATGAATCGTTATTTGACATTTTGCTTCTACTGATTACTAGATTAGCGTAGAACAATATTTCGTCAATATAAAACAGGAATTGTCTTATCGCAAACCCCTCCCATCCTCAGACAGAGGTCAAAGTCGAGCTGGTCTAGTAGATAACATGATTGCAGAGTCTCGCCGCCCGTTCAGCTGGTGCGTCGCTTTGTACTTCCGTGTTTTACCCGTACATTTCTCCAAATACAAAAATTCAACAAAAACAAATATTAGCCCAAACAAAAACTAAACTCTTTATTGAAAAAACACTCAAAACTTGTTTTTATTCTTGATCACACTCCGCCACCCAAAATGCGAGTGCCTCCTGCCGGCCATTGTCAACGAAAGAAAAACATCCCTCGAGATAGTACCTATCAGTAAAATATCAAATTCTAGAGGTGCTGATCAGAAATATAAATTAAATTGTAATGGAAAGGCAATTATGTACCGTGCAAAAAATTTAAATAATCATATGATGCCGCGCAGCCTGCCGTAATCGGGATTCTCGAGAAAGATAAGATAACAGCGACAACAACACCGATCACAATACCTGGAAATGCTTGGAAAAGTTTGTAATTTTGTAATTAAAGAGTTGTTTTTTTGTTCTATCATGTTTGTTTCTATAAATTTATATTTTTGTGTTCTTCATACGGGTGTGGTCGGTATAATCCCAAAGTACCAATTTACCTAATGTCATAAATACTAAAGGACCCACAACCATTAACACGTTCGCGACAACACAAAATCTTACATTTTTCAAGATGACAGCCAAAATGGCTGGAATATTTAAAAAAGCGTATTTCTTATTTTGTGTATAAATGCAAATTTTGGCCCAGAAAAACATTGTACTGCAGCCAGTTTACAGAAATATACATTTTATATAGTATATTTTGGTTTTTATTTTGTGGGTCACATTTGACCCACAACACCAATGAGAAAGCTTAATTTTGTTGTTAAATAATTTAACTTAAACCACAAAGATCAGCCTTTTTGGAGGTGTATACGATAAAACAATACATGAAAATAATATTTTTCTGAAGTGCGAAATAGATTCAGTAGTAAGCGAACTGACTGAACAAGTTACTGAAGACAGGTGAAGACATAAGAGCAGTGTAACATGTGTTTAGTAAAGCCAGTATCTTAGAGGTTATATAACAAAAGTTGTAAAACAAAAAGTACACAATGACATTATGTATAAACCAACATCATATGATATATAGTTTTCCTAGATACAGCCTTTGAAAAGAAATAAGTCATAAACTTTGACTTATAGGTACTTTCAATGTTTTTTCTTTCTCTTAAAACAATGTTTGGTTTCAGAACTGGGACAAAGATACAACAGAATTAGCTTTGACGGAGCTTCATAGAGCACTGTTGAAACCCTGCACACACAATACATGTAGCACAGACATTTCCCGAAATAGTGTTGGTACTCCTGTCACTTCCTACTTGTGAACATATAAGAAAGTGTGTTGCCATTGGGAAATTGCTGGACGTACATCCTGATGCTTTGAAGTAAGTTAAGATAATTGGTTTAGTAATGGAACTTGTTTTACATAGCTTAAATGCTTAATATATGATCAAACACTCCAATAAAATGAAAAAGTTTTATTTTGTGAGGCCTTTCGTGCTCAAAGAACACATCGTCAGACCCACATAACTGAAATGTTATATTCTTATTTTATATCAAAATGGTTAGTGCAAGAGTTTCAAAAATTTGAATTCCCCCCAACTTTTTCCATTAAAGATAGATATGATTTCTTAAATTCTACAAAAGATATTAAGATCGAACAAGACAAATATCTTGTATCATTTGATGTTCAATCTCTTTATCCTAATGTACCTGTGAAGGAAACAGGATTTTTTCCGGACATTTGCCATCGTTAAGTGAAACAAGAAAACAGTAACACTACGTTTTCGAGATCTGCAATCTGATCTCTTCTTCAGGTAAAGAACTAACCTAATACATAATTACAAACTAGGTTAAAATAAACAAATCTTACTAAAGCGTTGTGGCACGCCTGAGTCAGGAATCACAACCTACATGTTGTATGTCAACTTCACTAACACTAAAGACATGCACTTAATAAAAAAACTATACAAAACACCAATCATTAAACTAAACTACGGAATACAGGTCACAATATGTCTTCACTCGTCTACTAACCATTTACGACTGACCAGAGGGTAGCCAATGGTAATCGTGACGGCCGGCTAAAACAAGATGGCGGAAATACAAGGGAAGGGGAACAGGAATGGGCCCTTTCGTTATTGTTGGTTCATGCGAGATGAACTTCTTAAAAACATATTGTGACTCCGCATTGGTTTATTGCAAATATCCGATCCGTTTGATACTTTTGGTATTCTCTTTAGTTCATTTTTTAGAATTGGCAACCAAAGCGGCCTAATCTCGACTGATGGTTGACTGATTGGTTGGTCTGCCAATTTAATGTATGTTGCCTCAATTAATTTCCTTTTGAAGAAATGTGGTTCCCGATGTATTATGTGGGCTTCATCCCAATTCATATGATGGTCTTCGGACCAACAATGGTGTGCAATTTTTGACTTTTCTGTGAAACCCTTTCTCGTGTTTTCTTTGTGTTCTTTTATCCTTATGTTTAGTGGTCTTTTTGTCTCGCCTATGTATTCCCTATTGCAGCTACATTTTATACTGTAAACACAGTTTTTGGAATCCTGTGTGCCATTTTTTGGTTTTGTTTTTACAAGACTTTGTCTAAGAGTGTTGTGTGTTTTAAACGCGGTTCTAATGTTGTACTTTCTACCTACTCTTCTAATTTTCTCCGATAATCCCGGCACATAAGGGATTGACATAAACGCAAATTTATCACAATTCTGTTTTTCTGACTCAGGAATGATTCTTCTGGTTCGTTTGCACTTATTAATTACTAATTGAGGGTATCCATTGCTTCTGAGATCCGATTCAATTTTCTTAAATTCTTCTTTTAGTCCATCTTTATCTGAGCACAAGCTCTTTGCTCTATCAAACAACGAGTAGGCTACTCCTTCTTTGACAGATTTTTGATGGTTGGATTGATAATTTAAATATTTTCCTGTGTGTGTTATCTTTCGAAAAACAGTTGTCTTAAGGACATCCCTATCTCTTAATACACACACATCCAAAAAGGGAAGCTTGTTTTGGACTTCCACTTCCATTGTGAGGCGGATGGAAGGAGAAATACTATTAATGTGATTCAAAAAATTATTTAATTCAATGTCTCCATGAGAAAAAATAACAAAGGTATCATCCACATACCTCCACCAAATCTTCGGTTTGAACTGAGCTGAAGCCAAAGCTTTTCGCTCGAATTCCTCCATAAAGATATTGGCGAAAATAGGAGACAGTGGAGAACCCATTGCCATCCCCTCATCTTGACGGTAAATTTTACCCTCTAACTCAAAATAATTGCATTGAGTGCATAGTTCTAACAGTTCCATAATTACTGGCACGGGAAGTTTAGTTCTATCCTTTAATGTTTGGTCTTCTTTGAGACGTGATTTAATAATTCCGAGAGTTTCTGGAACTGGTACATTTGTAAATAGACTTTCGACATCAAAACTTACCAGTTTGTCAGTTTCAGTCAACTTTAGGGATTTTGACTTCTCTACGAAATCCCTGGAATTTTTGATGAAAGAGTCAGTTTTTCCTACCAATGGTGTTAAGATGTCCAAGAGGACTTTAGACAATTCCCTGCAAGGTGAATCACGAGAACTAATGATGGGCCGGAGAGGGATGGTAGGTTTGTGGATTTTGGGGAAGGCCATACATGTGGGGGATTTTGGAGTGGTGAGGAGTTAATTTAGATCTAAATTTATCTGAAAAAAATTCTTTATGTTTTCTTAAGGTGTTTGCTACTTTGCGTTCAAATGAATCAGTCGGGTCTTTATTTAAAACTGTATATTTGCCAGTATTTAAAGTTTCCGCAATCTTTTCTTTATACGCTACTGAGTCAAGTACCACAGTAGCGTTGCCTTTGTCGGCAGGTAAGATTTTGACCGTGTCATCTTTCCCAAGGAATCGACCTGGCCTTTTTCTCCTCTATTGTTAAATTGGGTTTTGTGGGAGGAATTTTTCTGAGTAAAAGACTGGCCTCGCAGCGGAAGCGGTCACCCTGTTCCTCAGGTAACTGTGAAACAGCCGACTCAATTCCAGTTACGAAATCCAGTGCCTTTACCGATTTTTGTGCCACAGAAAAGTTTAAACCCTTGGATAATACTGATATTTCCGCTTCATTCAGGATTTTCGAAGAGAGATTGATTACGTTTTTATTATTTGCATCCGTATTCACGTTGCCATCCTTAGGCAAATCACATTTTTTAGGCCTAATTTTTTCCAGTTTGGAGATTTTCTTTTTCTTATCTGTTTCAGAAACTTTTTATACATCTATTTTGGATGCTTTCGAGAATGTTGTTGAATTCTGTACCGATCAGTGTTTTTAATTCAGTTTTTTTACACTCAATACTATTTTGGAGGAGGTATTTTTCACGATGATGATATGCAATTCTTTCTTTAAGTAAAGATTTAGAAGCAGAAGACAAAATTTTACTGGCTTTCCTACTATGAAAAGGAGGAGGTTTTTTAGAGTTAACCCTATAGGCATAAGGTCTTCAACCTTACATTTATGCAAGAAAGTTAAATGATTAATGTGTTTAGTTAATTTAAGATGCAAGCTCTCAAGGTCTTTGATTTGTTTACTGGTTCCGGGTCCGTACCGAGAATCAATTCTTTGTTTGAAGGTTATTTTTGACGATGGAAGGATTGTGAAGGAAACAGGATTTTTCCGGACATTTGCCATCGTTAAGTGAAACAAGAAAACAGTAACACTACGTTTTCGAGATCTGCAATCTGATCTCTTCTTCAGGTAAAGAACTAACCTAATACATAATTACAAACTAGGTTAAAATAAACAAATCTTACTAAAGCGTTGTGGCACGCCTGAGTCAGGAATCACAACCTACATGTTGTATGTCAACTTCACTAACACTAAAGACATGCACTTAATAAAAAAACTATACAAAACACCAATCATTAAACTAAACTACGGAATACAGGTCACAATATGTCTTCACTCGTCTACTAACCATTTACGACTGACCAGAGGGTAGCCAATGGTAATCGTGACGGCCGGCTAAAACAAGATGGCGGAAATACAAGGGAAGGGGAACAGGAATGGGCCCTTTCGTTATTGTTGGTTCATGCGAGATGAACTTCTTAAAACCATATTGTGACTCCGCATTGGTTTATTGCAAATATCCGATCCGTTTGATACTTTTGGTATTCTCTTTAGTTCATTTTTTTAGAATTGGCAACCAAAGCGGCCTAATCTCGACTGATGGTTGACTGATTGGTTGGTCTGCCAATTTAATGTATGTTGCCTCAATTAATTTCCTTTTGAAAGAAATGTGGTTCCCGATGTATTATGTGGGCTTCATCCCAATTCATATGATGGTCTTCGGACCAACAATGGTGTGCAATTTTTGACTTTTCTGTGAAACCCTTTCTCGTGTTTTCTTTGTGTTCTTTTATCCTTATGTTTAGTGGTCTTTTTGTCTCGCCTATGTATTCCCTATTGCAGCTACATTTTTATACTGTAAACACAGTTTTTGGAATCCTGTGTGCCATTTTTTGGTTTTGTTTTTACGAGACTTTGTCCTAAGAGTGTTGTGTGTTTTAAACGCGGTTCTAATGTTGTACTTTCTACCTACTCTTCTAATTTTCTCCGATAATCCCGGCACATAAGGGATTGACATAAACGCAAATTTTATCACAATTCTGTTTTTCTGACTCAGGAATGATTCTTCTGGTTCGTTTCTGCACTTATTAATTACTAATTGAGGGTATCCATTGCTTCTGAGATCCGATTCAATTTTTCTTAAATTCTTCTTTTAGTCCATCTTTATCTGAGCACAAGCTCTTTGCTCTATCAAACAACGAGTAGGCTACTCCTTCTTTGACAGATTTTTGATGGTTGGATTGATAATTTAAATATTTTCCTGTGTGTGTTATCTTTCGAAAAACAGTTGTCTTAAGGACATCCCTATCTCTTAATACACACACATCCAAAAAGGGAAGCTTGTTTTGGACTTCCACTTCCATTGTGAGGCGGATGGAAGGAGAAATACTATTAATGTGATTCAAAAAATTATTTAATTCAATGTCTCCATGAGAAAAAATAACAAAGGTATCATCCACATACCTCCACCAAATCTTCGGTTTGAACTGAGCTGAAGCCAAAGCTTTTCGCTCGAATTCCTCCATAAAGATATTGGCGAAAATAGGAGACAGTGGAGAACCCATTGCCATCCCCTCATCTTGACGGTAAATTTTACCCTCTAACTCAAAATAATTGCATTGAGTGCATAGTTCTAACAGTTCCATAATTACTGGCACGGGAAGTTTAGTTCTATCCTTTAATGTTTGGTCTTCTTTGAGACGTGATTTAATAATTCCGAGAGTTTCTGGAACTGGTACATTTGTAAATAGACTTTCGACATCAAAACTTACCAGTTTGTCAGTTTCAGTCAACTTTAGGGATTTTGACTTCTCTACGAAATCCCTGGAATTTTTGATGAAAGAGTCAGTTTTTCCTACCAATGGTGTTAAGATGTCCAAGAGGACTTTAGACAATTCCCTGCAAGGTGAATCACGAGAACTAATGATGGGCCGGAGAGGGATGGTAGGTTTGTGGATTTTGGGAAGGCCATACATGTGGGGGATTTTGGGAGTGGTGAGGAGTTAATTTAGATCTAAATTTATCTGAAAAAAAATTCTTTATGTTTTCTTTAAGGTGTTTGCTACTTTGCGTTCAAATGAATCAGTCGGGTCTTTATTTAAAACTGTATATTTGCCAGTATTTAAAGTTTCCGCAATCTTTTCTTTATACGCTACTGAGTCAAGTACCACAGTAGCGTTGCCTTTGTCGGCAGGTAAGATTTTGACCGTGTCATCTTTCCCAAGGATCGACCTGGCCTTTTTCTCCTCTATTGTTAAATTGGGTTTTGTGGGAGGAATTTTTCTGAGTAAAAGACTGGCCTCGCAGCGGAAGCGGTCACCCTGTTCCTCAGGTAACTGTGAAACAGCCGACTCAATTCCAGTTACGAAATCCAGTGCCTTTACCGATTTTTTGTGCCACAGAAAAGTTTAAACCTTGGATAATACTGATATTTCCGCTTCATTCAGGATTTTCGAAGAGAAGCGGAATGAATTTAAGAATTTAAGAATTTAAGAAAATTGAATCGGATCTCAGAAGCAATGGATACCCTCAATTAGTAATTAATAAGTGCAAAACGAACCAGAAGAATCATTCCTGAGTCAGAAAAAACAGAATTGTGATAAATTTGCGTTTATGTCAATCCCTTATGTGCCGGGATTATCGGAGAAAATTAGAAGAGTAGGTAGAAAGTACAACATTAGAACCGCGTTTAAAACACACAAACACTCTTAGACAAAGTCTCGTAAAAACAAAACCAAAAAATGGCACACAGGATTCCAAAAACTGTGTTTACAGTATAAAATGTAGCTGCAATAGGGAATACATAGGCGAGACAAAAAGACCACTAAACATAAGGATAAAAGAACACAAAGAAAACACGAGAAAGGGTTTCACAGAAAAGTCAAAAATTGCACACCATTGTTGGTCCGAAGACCATCATATGAATTGGGATGAAGCCCACATAATACATCGGGAACCACATTTCTTCAAAAGGAAATTAATTGAGGCAACATACATTAAATTGGCAGACCAACCAATCAGTCAACCATCAGTCGAGATTAGGCCGCTTTGGTTGCCAATTTCTAAAAAATGAACTAAAGAGAATACCAAAAGTATCAAACGGATCGGATATTTGCAATAAACCAATGCGGAGTCACAATATGGTTTTAAGAAGTTCATCTCGCATGAACCAACAATAACGAAAGGGCCCATTCCTGTTCCCCTTCCCTTGTATTTCCGCCATCTTGTTTTAGCCGGCCGTCACGATTACCATTGGCTACCCTCTGGTCAGTCGTAAATGGTTAGTAGACGAGTGAAGACATATTGTGACCTGTATTCCGTAGTTTAGTTTAATGATTGGTGTTTTGTATAGTTTTTTTATTAAGTGCATGTCTTTAGTGTTAGTGAAGTTGACATACAACATGTAGGTTGTGATTCCTGACTCAGGCGTGCCACAACGCTTTAGTAAGATTTGTTTATTTTAACCTAGTTTGTAATTATGTATTAGGTTAGTTCTTTACCTGAAGAAGAGATCAGATTGCAGATCTCGAAACGTAGTGTTACTGTTTTCTTGTTTCACTTAACGATGGCAAAATGTCCGGAAAAATCCTGTTTCCTTCACAATCCTTCCATCGTCAAAAATAACCTTCAAACAAAGAATTGATTCTCGGTACGGACCCGGAACCAGTAAACAAATCAAAGACCTTGAGAGCTTGCATCTTAAATTAACTAAACACATTAATCATTTAACTTTCTTGCATAAATGTAAGGTTGAAGACCTTATGCCTATAGGGTTAACTCTAAAAACTCCTTTTCATAGTAGGAAAGCCAGTAAAATTTTGTCTTCTGCTTCTAAATCTTTACTTAAAGAAAGAATTGCATATCATCATCGTGAAAAATACCTCCTCCAAAATAGTATTGAGTGTAAAAAAACTGAATTAAAAACACTGATCGGTTACAGAATTCAACAAACATTCTCGAAAGCATCCAAAATAGATGTATAAAAGTTTCTGAAACAGATAAGAAAAAGAAAATCTCCAAACTGGAAAAAATTAGGCCTAAAAAATGTGATTTGCCTAAGGATGGCAACGTGAATACGGATGCAAATAATAAAAACGTAATCAATCTCTCTTCGAAAATCCTGAATGAAGCGGAAATATCAGTATTATCCAAGGGTTTAAACTTTTCTGTGGCACAAAAATCGGTAAAGGCACTGGATTTCGTAACTGGAATTGAGTCGGCTGTTTCACAGTTACCTGAGGAACAGGGTGACCGCTTCCGCTGCGAGGCCAGTCTTTTACTCAGAAAAATTCCTCCCACAAAACCCAATTTAACAATAGAGGAGAAAAAGGCCAGGTCGATCCTTGGGAAAGATGACACGGTCAAAATCTTACCTGCCGACAAAGGCAAACGCTACTGTGGTACTTGACTCAGTAGCGTATAAAGAAAAGATTGCGGAAACTTTAAATACTGGCAAATATACAGTTTTAAATAAAGACCCGACTGATTCATTTGAACGCAAAGTAGCAAACACCTTAAGAAAACATAAAGAATTTTTTTCAGATAAATTTAGATCTAAATTAACTCCTCACCACTCCAAAATCCCCCACATGTATGGCCTTCCCAAAATCCACAAACCTACCATCCCTCTCCGGCCCATCATTAGTTCTCGTGATTCACCTTGCAGGGAATTGTCTAAAGTCCTCTTGGACATCTTAACACCATTGGTAGGAAAAAACTGACTCTTTCATCAAAAATTCCAGGGATTTCGTAGAGAAGTCAAAATCCCTAAAGTTGACTGAAACTGACAAACTGGTAAGTTTTGATGTCGAAAGTCTTATTTACAAATGTACCAGTTCCAGAAACTCTCGGAAATTATTAAATCACGTCTCAAAGAAGACCAAACATTAAAGGATAGAACTAAACTTCCCGTGCCAGTAATTATGGAACTGTTAGAACTATGCACTCAATGCAATTATTTTGAGTTAGAGGGTAAAATTTTACCGTCAAGATGAGGGGATGGCAATGGGTTCTCCACTGTCTCCTATTTTCGCCAATATCTTTATGGAGGAATTCGAGCGAAAAGCTTTGGCTTCAGCTCAGTTCAAACCGAAGATTTGGTGGAGGTATGTGGATGATACCTTTGTTATTTTTTCTCATGGAGACATTGAATTAAATAATTTTTTGAAATCACATTAATAGTATTTCTCCTTCCATCCGCCTCACAATGGAAGTGGAAGTCCAAAACAAGCTTCCCTTTTTGGATGTGTGTGTATTAAGAGATAGGGATGTCCTTAAGACAACTGTTTTTCGAAAGATAACACACACAGGAAAATATTTAAATTATCAATCCAACCATCAAAAATCTGTCAAAGAAGGAGTAGCCTACTCGTTGTTTGATAGAGCAAAGAGCTTGTGCTCAGATAAAGATGGACTAAAAGAAGAATTTAAGAAAATTGAATCGGATCTCAGAAGCAATGGATACCCTCAATTAGTAATTAATAAGTGCAAACGAACCAGAAGAATCATTCCTGAGTCAGAAAAACAGAATTGTGATAAATTTGCGTTTATGTCAATCCCTTATGTGCCGGGATTATCGGAGAAAATTAGAAGAGTAGGTAGAAAAGTACAACATTAGAAACCGCGTTTAAAACACACAACACTCTTAGACAAAGTCTCGTAAAAACAAAACCAAAAAAATGGCACACAGGATTCCAAAAACTGTGTTTACAGTATAAAATGTAGCTGCAATAGGGAATACATAGGCGAGACAAAAAGACCACTAAACATAAGGATAAAAGAACACAAAGAAAACACGAGAAAGGGTTTCACAGAAAAGTCAAAAATTGCACACCATTGTTGGTCCGAAGACCATCATATGAATTGGGATGAAGCCCACATAATACATCGGGAACCACATTTCTTCAAAAGGAAATTAATTGAGGCAACATACATTAAATTGGCAGACCAACCAATCAGTCAACCATCAGTCGAGATTAGGCCGCTTTGGTTGCCAAATTCTAAAAAATGAACTAAAGAGAATACCAAAAGTATCAAACGGATCGGATATTTGCAATAAACCAATGCGGAGTCACAATATGGTTTTAAGAAGTTCATCTCGCATGAACCAACAATAACGAAAGGGCCCATTCCTGTTCCCCTTCCCTTGTATTTCCGCCATCTTGTTTTAGCCGGCCGTCACGATTACCATTGGCTACCCTCTGGTCAGTCGTAAATGGTTAGTAGACGAGTGAAGACATATTGTGACCTGTATTCCGTAGTTTAGTTTAATGATTGGTGTTTTGTATAGTTTTTTTATTAAGTGCATGTCTTTAGTGTTAGTGAAGTTGACATACAACATGTAGGTTGTGATTCCTGACTCAGGCGTGCCACAACGCTTTAGTAAGATTTGTTTATTTTAACCTAGTTTGTAATTATGTATTAGGTTAGTTCTTTTACCTGAAGAAGAGATCAGATTGCAGATCTCGAAACGTAGTGTTACTGTTTTCTTGTTTCACTTAACGATGGCAAATGTCCGGAAAAATCCTGTTTCCTTCACAATCCTTCCATCGTCAAAAATAACCTTCAAACTAATGTACCTATTAAAGATAGCATACAAATCATCGAGGACTGGCTGATTTCCATAAATTTAGAAAAAACTATTGTTAAAGAGTACATTAATTTAGTCAATCTTAGCATGTCACAAAATGTGTTTCAATTTCGAGACAAATATTACACACAGTGTTATGGTACTGCCATGGGAAATCCCCTTTCATGTTTTATCGCCAACATATTTCTCAGTAAATTTGAAACTCATGCAAAAGAAACAATGGATTATTTTCCAAGAATCTGGAAGCGATATGTAGATGATATATTTGCTGTTTTTGACAAGAAACAAAATCTTCAAGATTTTATTATTTCGCTTAACTCATTTTACCCTTCTATAAAATTTACTTGTGAAACAGAACATAACAATCAACTCCCATTTCTAGATTTATTAATTACAAAAAATACAACTGGCCATTTTGAATTTGACATATATAGAAAATCAACACAAAACGACAGATTTATCCTATTTGATTCATTTCATCCCCCTTCACAAAAAAGAGCAGCTTTTCACAGTTTAATCCACAGGCTATTACATACCCCTCTATCAATTGAAAATTATAAAAAGGAAGTAAAGAAAATTAAAGAAATTGCATTATTTAATGGTTACAAAATTGAAATGATTGATAACATGATAAAAAATAAAAATAAAATTATTGAAAGAAATTCTAGAACAACTCTCTATCAAACTAAATGCAAAGAACCTGAAAATGGATATCTGTGTCTTACAACAATTTAACTACAGAAATTGCTAAAAGTTTTAAAACACATGCCAGTATTAATGTATCCTCAAATTCCAAAATAAAACTAAAAAACATATTAGGAAATCCAAAGAATAAAATAGATGATGATGAAAAATCTGGAATATATTAAATTAATTGTGACAACTGTAATTTAAAATATATTGGCCAAACAAAAAGGAAAATAAAAAAGAGAGTAAAGGAACATAAAGCATGTCTGAAGTATCAACAAGAGGAAAAATCGGCCATGGCGAAACATGCACTTCATACTGGACACTGCTTTTCACAAGTCAAATTATTAAAAGAAGTCAAAAACAACAAATTCCTTGATGCTTACGAAACTATTTTTATGCAGAAGAACCAAAATTATCTAGTAAATAATGAGCCTGGACCTCTACAAAATTTCACCGTTACTGCCTTTAATCTAAAGAAATATAAATTTTTACATATACAGTAGACATACTTCCTGGCCTTTAAAATCTGATCTCTTTGTATTTTTCAAGACATATGTATTTATTTAAGTCTAAATTGTTTGTATTATTACTTTACTTTAATTTCAGTTATGTGGGTCTGACGATGTGTTCTTTGAGCACGAAAGGCCTCACAAAATAAAACTTTCATTTTATTGGAGTGTTTGATCATATATTAAGCATTTAGAATTTCCAATAAGAAGACGCTGGTAAAATGTATAGCTTAAATGTCTACTTTTATAACAATGTTAATTGTTATTAACTATGACATTTTTTGTGGATTATGAGAGTGGCCAAAAAAAGATCAACAACTAGTATTCAATTTGCAATGCCAACTCTTTTTAATAATATAGTGTATTCACCAATCTTATTATAGAATATATGCTTAGCCATAGTGTGAAAAATTAATAAATGCTTAGTCAATGCCAGTTTCTACATTTTAACTACTGTTAATTAATGCATCTACTGTGGCCAGAAAGTGCATGTTCTTTAGAAATGTGCTATGCCCTAAATTACAACTTTCAAAGCTACAAAATTAAAATTTTTTAAGATTTATGCAGTTTTCTACAGAATCATTAATAATGTATTTCAGGTATATGCATACTTTTGTTTATGAATCTTTGTGTGAAAATTATTCATACAAAAAAGTATAGCCTTCTCTAATACTCATTACCAGAAATAAAAACTTATTTTATCTAATGGAACTGTTGTTATTTTGTGTATTTTAGTTTTTCAAAAATATTTATTAGTCAGGGGAGTTGAAGTTAGAAAATTTTAGTACTCAACTTCCAACTACTTTCAAAAAGACAAATTTAGCTATGAAGTGGAAGGACTCAATCTGGAAGAGCGAAGTAATAGATTGGTTGTGAGCGCACAGTAGTGAAACTTCAGATAAAGAAAATGCAACTCCTTTTATATGTTATGTATGACATTGACACAGTGGCCATTAACTTCAATGAGTACTTTACAACAATGGCTGAAGAGACCTTGAAGAAAATCAATTCAAATCAACCAGACCTTGCAATAAACTCTCTGTCAATTCTTCCACCTACTAATCATCACGAAGTTCTCAATAGTATCCGCACTCTGAAATCTGCTTCTTCTGCTGGAGTAGATAGGATTTCTGCCATTGCTTGTAAAATTTTGTGAACTTGGTCTATGCCAAGGTTACTATACAGAAGGTTGTCTCAGTCCGGTAAGGCGTGTGTAGACAGTAGCCACCGCGGCACTGACGTCACACACCGACCTGTGCCCGCGCTCTCTCTGCTCAAGCCTATTAATTGGGTCGCTAGAGCCAGTTATTTACCGATATATTTTGTATTTGTTCTTGGGATACATTATTCTTTAAATCCTTTTTTTACTATTACGTACTACTGCATGACCTAATTGGTGTATTTATGAAGACACATTGATCTCAATATTAACAAAACCAACTTTAATGCACATATCAATTTGTTTTACTTTAAGAATGTTTTATTCCTTTAAGATGATTGGTTTCTACTTCATTTAATAAAAAGTACGTAGCAAACGGATAAAATAAATCAATAATTATCAAAATCTTGTGTTTTATTAGAAAATTTCTACAATCAGTATCATAGACTTATGTTAACACTTTTAAGTCGTGAGTTTTTTATATTTCTTTGAAGTTTTCCTGTTCTTCACTCACTAGGTTCTTTCTTTTAAGAGTCATTTTTTCGTTTAGAAACTTCATTCTAATTATGGGTCCTTTGTTTTATGAATACTCTGGCGACCTCTTCCGGAATACAAGGGTATTTCTGGATAACTGACATTGTCATTCGTTTTACGACGCCTGAAAAAAAAACCTTTTGTAGTTATAAACAGAACTTCATAAAATACATTTCAACGGGGTTTTCGGTTGAATTTAAATTATATTGCATACTAATAGACGCATCTGTATTTGCTAGCTTGAAAATGGGGGAAATATTTAGAATATAAATATACATTGAAATAATATTAAAGCTGGAGCTGTGAAGAAAGAAGTTTGCATACTTTAACTTACTGTAATACATTTATTTGATGTCAATACTCCAAATCAAAGATGATTTAGAATGTATCTAAATAAAACTGGAAACAACAATGATACCTACATAAACAAAATTGTAATATATTCTTATTTTTCTTTACTTTTAAGTAGTATATATCCTAAATAAAAATAAATATAGCTGTCCATTTGAAGCCATACAACTAAAGCATTTGAAATATCTCAATTTAAATGTAAATAACACTATAACTTGCTGTAGCTCTTTATTTTATGTAACAAAAATTACTATGCCTGCAAATAAACATACCATCAAACAAATTTTATTATTCAATATTTTTCAATTTAAAAAATAAGTTACAAACAAGCAAACCTATTTTATTCATAAATACAGTTTCGCTCAGTGCATTGAAAGAAATGAGCACTACAAAAGCCTACTTGTTTCTATGAAATATTAGTAATACGCACCTGGTTCTTTGGAAAAGGTATTTTTTTATGAAATGATTCAAATTCTTCGTTCATCCACTTTGCTTGGTTGAGCCATTCTGGTGATGGATGAGTCACCATTTTTTCATTAAGTTCACTGTTTTCTTTTAACAGGGTTTCATTCATATCTGGAGCTTCTAAACTGGCTTCATTTTCAGTAGATTCATTATTTAAAATACATTCTACAATCTTTTTGGAATCCCTACTCTTAATGCGTTTGTATCGTTCGCTAGAAATAATTTTATTTTGTTGAATGCTTGCACATGTAGCAGTTTCAGAGCATGAAAACAGTGTAGGCACAGCATTTGGCTTTAGTAATTTCTTAGGGGCTAAATTTAAAAGTTCTGCTTTTAAATCACGTTCATAACACTCACTTGTGAAATGATCAGAACAAATAACAGAAGTAAGAGGATTTAAAATATTTATCCGCCCGTTTACAAAAATGTGCCCACTGTTTTTGACAATGACTGATCTTTAGGAAATCTGTGATAAAATACCTTATTACTTTCTTCTGACAACTTACGTGTTTTAACTCGGCTGTTGTTACAAACGGCTACTGCACACCGTTCCCCAGGCATCTCACACACTTAAATCATCCAAACTTTTACAAAACGTGGTCACTAATAATGATAATAAATACATTAAACTGGTTAATCGTAGAGCGTCTGAGCGAACACATGTTAGCGGCACTTGACAGCGGCTAGTGTAGGTGGGGGAGGTTTGAGTGTGACGTGATGCGCCAAGTGTGTGCGCACGCGACTGAGGCAACTTTCTGTATAGTAACCTTGGGTCTATGCCACCCAATTGCTAATATTGCTAACAAATCAATGGCCCAAGGATATATTTATTCAAAGTTAAGGACTTCCAAGGTTTGTCCTATGCTCAAGCAAGGAAGTGAACATGAACTCAAGAATTTCAGGCATATCTTCTTACTACCAACTGTCTCTAACATAATAGACAAAATTGTTTTATCCGGACTTCTTAATCATCTTAACACATACAACCTTCCTTCTAAAAGACAACATGGTTTCCTTGCTGGAAAATCGACTATTACTGCTCCGTTTGACTTAAATGTGCATTTAATTGACAGCATTCACCCAGGTAAAAAAATCACCAGTATTTCACAAGATCTGAGCAAGGTATTTGATGATTGCTTGGACTACAAATTACTCTTGACACAGTTGAGTACTAAGTATAAAGGAAGATGCTGCCCTGAAATGTTTTACAGCTGTTGAAGTGATTGAAAACAAATACAGTAGTAGTAATTACAAAAATTCTTGAATGGTAAAAAAAAAACTGGAAATTCGGCTCCATTACCTATTGAAAGAGTAGTGTCCTGTAATGGGCCTAGTACCATTTGTTTTATGTACATCAGACCTGCCTCATCACATTGATCACTACAGTTATCCTGTTATTTATGCTGATGATAACAGTTCTTTTATCCAGCAACAGATCAATAGAGCCACTTGAAATTAACACATCTATTTCAGTCAGCTTGGCCCACCCAGCAATACTGTGAAAGTAATGACCAGGTGTCCAGTGAAGGTAAAAACAAAACAACTGACACTTGGAAGACATAAGGATGCTGTTAATGCAGTTCCTAGACTTGAACAAGTGCATTCAATAAAATGTCTTGGAATCACCCTAAATGAGAAACTTACCTAGAATGACAATTATGATCAACTCAACTCCTATCTCTTTTGCTCTCAAAAGAGTGAAATCCATTAGTACTCCTTAGGCAACATTGATAATTTATCATGCACTCTGAGTCATGCATTAAGTATGGTATAGTCTTATGGGGAAACAGTTCTTGCGAGATCTGCAAAGAATCATGGTTCTTCAGAAGAAAGCTCCGAGAATCATAGCTAACTTACTGCCATATGACAACTATAGAAAAAACTTACAAGAATCTTAAAATACAGACTTTTAAGTCCCTGTATGAACTTGATGTTGTTTCAATTGCCTGCAAGCTTAACTTACCAAAAAACAAAGGTTTTCATGGGTTTAAAACAACATGCAGAGGACTTCATTATTCCATCGCACAGAACTGCCCTGTTTGAAAAGAAACCTTCATATGCAGGGGCAAAGCTCTACAATCTACTTCCTACGGAGCTGTAGACAAATAATGTTAAGGTGCTGAAAACAATACTGCAAAGTTTCTGCTTCACTGCTTAGCTTGAATGACTACCAAATATTGTTTGTGCTCTGTTTTTATATGTTTCGTGTTCGTTACTTTATTATTGTAATGTTTATTAACACCAATTCTGTAACTCTCTGTTCAAGAATAAAGCCTTCTGATTGTGATGCAAACAAATTTTTGTTTAGTCTTAAAAACATAACGAAACATTGTTTTGCGATTATCATTATTTCTCAAATTGCAGCTCTAAATTCCTAGCGATAAAAATAACTATATAATAATACATTATTTAGACAAGGCATGTTACAAGGTGTATTTTATAAGTATTATTAATAAAGTATTACGTAGTACTGTAATAAAAATGTTTAAAACAACTCCAAAACTGGTTTAAGGGCTTGAATCGCTATTTTAGAAGTTACTAAAAACTGTATTGGCTTTGAGTTTTTTGTTGAATAATAATATGTTAAAGTAAGTGTTGCAAAGTTTAAACTCATTTCTTAAAACCAGTTGGAGATTTTTTAATAGTATTGTATTGGCCTACTTTATCATCTTGAGAAGTTTATGTTCTTTGTCCAGAAAAACCCTATATAACACACTCTGATATAAACAATTTTGAAACTATAAACACATTGAAATAAAAAAAGTAATAGAATAATAATAGAAAACAATTTTTATTGCAGAATGTACTTATACTTAAAGAAATAAATTTGATAACATAATAAGAATAAAATTAAAAAATAAGTTAATTTTAACCAAATCTCATTTAAAAAGTTTTATCCATAAGTATACTTACAAAATTTATATGTATAGAATTTTTAATTTTTTAAGATTTATAAAAAATTAACTATCTTAATATATCTGTCCTGTTAATCCAGTTATCAAATGGCCAAATGAGTGGTATAGAAGGAAAGTTAACAAGTGGAAAAATTTACCCATAGGGATGTTAATCGGAGGACCTGGAAATATTTATTAAAAAGTCCTCAACCCTAGGGGTGGCAGAAAGAGGGGAGGGGGGAACAAAGTGTCCTAAAGTGTTCAAAGGGGGGGTTTTGGTCCTACAGAACAGTTTATAGTTTATACGCTTCTCATTTTTGTTAAGGTTTGCAAAGTGTTGAAAACAGGGGTGACCATTTTTAATTCTTACTATGCCACAAAGTATAGGGTTATAATAAAGAACATTGAGGTATATCAACAAACAGCTTATTTTATTTCCTTAAGTATATAGCGATGCAAATACCTTTTGTTTCAGGTACAGTTTAAAATATTTTGAAAACAATCCAGCACCTTGGGAAGAAATCAAAGATGTAGAAGAAATACCCAAGAATAAAACGAAAAGAGGTTATGGTTTCAGACATTGAAATTGTTGAAACTTGCTTTCGATTTTTTGAGAGCCTCGGCAAACCATTTTAGAAACTCTCTGGAAATGGTCTGAGTTTTACAAGGAAATTTCTTCAGCATGAAAGACCAATCATGTAAAGAGGGTAACGTTTGATTCTTAACAGCAGTTTAAACTTATGAAAACAATTACAGTTTAAGTTATACAATCACTTTCTATCAATCTGCCAAACTAATATCTATTTCTGAAATAGTCGTAGTCAAAAACATTGTAAAATGAAAACATATTTTCATTTTAAGTTTCAAAATGAATTGTGTATTTGCTTAAAGGAATGCATATATTTCTAATGTAATGGTCTATATAAAAATATATCCTATGTAATTAACAAGCTGGTGTATAATAGACTAAAAACTGTCAAGCTTACTCATAAACTCAAGATCAATGAGCTTAATTTTCCAAATACCTAAGATAGTAAAAACTGGGAGTTGCTGAAACGGTTTTCTTTTTCACAAGAAAGAGACCAGAATATCTCTGGTTTGCATTAAATGTAAATATATCATAATTTACTCCTGCTGTTGGTAGAGGTGTAGGTTGTAAACTAATATTCAATTCCTTGTTGTACAGATTGGCTTGTCATTGCACAGCAATCGTGACTGGTATGGATGAAGTCCAGCTGCGGACCATGGTGTCTCGTTACTGTGACTTTCCAACTCAGGGGCAGGAATGTGGATCCCCTGTTAAGTGGACCACAGATGTTGAAACTTAAAGGTCAGTATAGTTTTTTATGGAGTTTAAAAAATGTATTATACTGGAATAAATACATTTATTTTGCCACATCTGGCCTCCAGTGGGGGTAGTTCTAACCCCATAGAAATTAATGACATCTAAAGAAAACTTCAGCTGATTAGCCTGATAATGGAAGACGAAAGTAATTTACTGATAACCTTCACTCTACTACAATATACTCGATTTTATAAGGCCATTGTGCTTTTTATATACTTCTGTAATGACTGCTTCTGTAATGCGTCTGGAGTGAGAATTTCACAAAAAACTTGGTAATTTATTTGTTTTATAAGGAAATTTTAAACTACTTGTAAAATTGAGTAGCCTACAGAAAAAAATGTGTTGTGACAACTTGAAAGATGTATTGGACCATCATTGTGTCCTTTTATAAATGAATTTTATCATGTTTATATTTTTATAATTTGATATATTGCAAAATGTGAATATTGAGTTTAGTTCCAGTTCGTGTTCCTCTTAGTGTAGCGTCTGCAATCTGACGCTGTCTCAGACTTAACTCCTGGAATCTGGAATCATGTTCGTCTGAAGAGATCTATAAAGCATACTTTTTTACATTGTTTCAACAACAGAGACACACCAGACTACAAAATAAAGTGTAATCATCATCGTATAATAAGGTGCACAGTGTTGAGTGCATCTCACAAGCACTGTGGAGCAACTGAGTTTTTCCACATATAATGTAGCTATGGTGAGAAAGGTTAAAATCAACGTGGCTATTGAGTTTAGCTCCATTTTACATTCCTTTTAGTAACAGCATCTGAAATCTGACGTTGCCACAAAAGCTTCTTCGACACAACTGTTTTTGTATTCTTCAGAGGATCCTGACTCTAGACTCCTGGTCGGTGGTTGTGTCATTTTTAGACACTGCACTAAGAAGAAAAGAAGATGAACTGGAGCTAAAATCAATAATAGTTTGTTTGATATAAAAATTACTATCTTTTCTTGTGACTTATATTTACTCAGGCTACTTCCTTCCCACTTCCCACTCTGTTGAAACGTCTTATGTGACAAAATAAAGCCCTTCCTGAGCCTAGTTTGTTTAGAACATTGATTTCTTGTGCTTTCTTTCAGGATTGGATTACTTTTTTCAGATGTCATGAGCTATTGTCAGATTTTTCAATGAAGTTAGGATAAGCTGTGAGTCACCTGATTTACTCTTTCACATGATCGCTAAAAGATCTTTGAGAACCTAGAAGGTTGTGAGAGTAAAATTTCATCTGAGGAATTGTAAAAAGCTTTTCACAAAAAAACAACTTTTTACAGTCTTTAAAGACTGTCCCCTATGGACTTGTATGCATGTTACTCAATCTTTTATTACATCAGTGTTTGAAATTGGTCAATGGAAGTGGCAAACCATGTTTGTACCTTGTTGATGGTAAAGGTGATCTGGTGAAATCAAAATACTGCATTTTCTCTTGATGGAATTAAATTATTCATATTGAAGTGCCCAGAAATATGCATACCATTTTTATCACTAGGAATTATAGTAAGAGGGTTAATGGAAAGAGCTAATGCTGTGTCAATGGGGGGCATTGGGTGGACATATATACACCAAAAGAAGGATTTAAAAAGTGGGTTTTTAAGTATATACTAATATCCATGCTCAGTGGACAAATATATCTAAGTGTAAATTGTAACTTAATCAATATTTTTGCTAACCTTTTCTATTAAAAAAAAATTTAGTTAGATTTGGATGGGAAGATTCTGATTGGTTATGGTATAAATATGTTTTTATTATTTGCAGGTACCTCCTCCAATATTACAAACCCAAAACCTTATATCTTGTGAGAAAATTTGTCCTTCAGTTGTGTCTGTGGCAGGAATATCTCTTCCAGTCTGTAATCCGTCCCAGGTAATGTAATTATAATCATTTTCAGTATTTTATATTAAAAATTGATTGTAATTTGGAATTATTCCAACATGCATGTAAAATCAGATGTTTCAGTTTTGATACAAATCCTATTCAAATCTTTCATTCTAAACAGATGAAGACGAAATATTATATATATTTACACAACCTGAATACTATTGGCATGTTATGTGGAAAAAATTAATTTTTCTTCATTTATTTATTGGTATGTAGGCTACTTCAGCAATAATTCTTGAGTATTCTCTTTCTAAGTGCTTGTTGTAAATGTTTACCCATAAAATATATCAAACTGTAGGAAATTAAAGGAAAAACACACAAAATAGGCTGTCTTACTGCACTACAATCTAATTAGCAAGTTTGTTTACAAGAGTAAAGTTAGTTGTCCACCTGAAGAAGATATAAAAAATGCAAATTTCAAAATGTATGTTACTGTTTTATTTTAACATTTCCAAATGTCCAAAAAATACCGATACTTCACATAATTTAACCTTTGGTGAGCCACTAACGTTTATGGACGTCATGGCTGAATATTGTTATAACAGCC
>NW_025782553.1:0-22804 GCF_021130785.1 Homalodisca vitripennis | reverse complement strand
AACTTAAAGTAACACCCCTAAGGGGGGCCTGGGGGGCTCCCTACCTGAATATTGAACAACTACTATCTACCCCAAATTTACAATTTTAACCCCCCCCCCTGGGAAGATCCTGGTATGACCAGATAAACACCCCTGGAGAACTTATTCCCCACGGTTAACGTTAACCCCCCCTGGGAATTTGTTTCATTATGACACAGACAATATTCCTGACGAAATTTTAAAACCCCCTCTTGTCTTAACCTCCTTAACATTAAATACAGCCACCCAGGGAATTTCTCGCCTTGACTAGATAGTCTCCTAGCGTGCATATTTAAACCCCCTGTTCGACTTAAAATACTGCCTTGAGGTCGGTTTTTATTATGTTTTATACTAACACAATTCAAGATAGTCCTGACCCGTAGACCAGACTTTTCTCCCGGAGCTCATTTCTGGCTACAACCATAGGTTCGTAGATCAAGATCTGAGGGCCACAATCGAAAGACAAAAATTAAATTTCCAACAAGAAAGGTCCAGTCACTTTTTGTCGTATCTTCTAACTCGGTTTTAAACCGCACCAAAAATGCCCTCCAAAAAGTCAAAAGTTTTGTACGAATCCACGGAAAAAAAATCTATGGAAAAAGGTCAAAGTTTTTAAATCCCCATTGTTTTTTCATTTTTTTTTTTACTTAATGTCCTGGACTTAACCAGGTCACCCGAAATTCCGCTTTATCCCCGAATTTGCAAGCGTTTACTTTGGGGGCACTGGGGGCGTAGCCCCCAGCGAAGCCGAGGAGCGAGTTATAAATAATACAAGGTCATGGTCTAGATCATGTTTTAATTAGAAACTCAACAGCAGATATGTTTTAAATGTAATGTAGAAATATTGGGTATAACTGATCACTGCGCCGTGACTGTGGATATTGCAATAAATAAATTGCATGAACATAGTCAGGGATTTCAAAATAAATTTTATAAGGTCTTGGATGAAAAATATGCTGAGTCGTCAACTAAAATTTGCTGACTGGGACATTGTGCATATACTGTAATGATGTTGATGAAAGTGTATCAGAAATTTTACAGGTATATATAATAATTCTTATGATAGGTCATGTGTGCTAAAGAAAAACAAGGGGAAATTTAAAAAAACGAAATCCTTGGATTACTTATGATCTAATTAATTTAGTAAACAGGAAAAACGAGTTGTACATAACGTATGCTAGAAACAATCATAACTTACATGTTAAATTGCAGTACAAAACTTTATCTAAATTAGTGACTAAGGAGATAAAAAAAGCTAAAATTAATTACTTCTCTTCTCTTGTTGAAAGAAATAAAGGCAACACAAAGCAATATTGGTCTATTGTTAGGAATATTATGAATAAACAAAAAAAGTCTTTGTCAGTTATACATATGAATGGCATTAACACGGAAGTGACAAATAACGAGAAAATAGTGGGCAAACTATTTTAATGAATACTTTGCAAATGTTGTGGGCGAACTAAAATATCAAGCTTTCGGTGAGGATTTGTTTTTAGACAATGAGTTGGATTTTAAGTTTAATAATGTTCTAAATAATTTTAATGTAAGTCAATCAGATATTAGTGCAGGTTCTTATTAACGCAAAAAACAAGAAAAGTTGTGGTATGGACATTATTAGTATTATTAATATTAAGAAAAATAGCAATGTTTTTATTCCACTGCTATACAGCATATTCAATAAGTCGTTGAAACAAGAAAAATTCCCTAACAGTTTTAAAGTAGGTGTAGTGGTGCCGATTTTTTAAAGCCGGAGATAGCAAAACTTGTAATGTCGTATCGTCCCATCACTCTAATAAATACAATGGCTAAGCTTTTTGAGATGCTTATAAAAAAATAAATTATTACAATTCCTCTTAAATAATAATATATTTTCAAAGAACCAGTATGGATTTTTACCAAACAGGGGAACTGATCTAGCTGTGGAACGCCATGTCTATACCATTGTGTCATCCATTGAAAAAAGAAATTTAACTCTAGCTTTATATCTGGATTTTCAGAAAGGCCTTTTCTTTTGATGTGGTCGATATTGAAATATTGTTAAATAAACTAAAAAAGTATGGAATAAGGGGACCAGCTTTAACTTTATTAAGATCTTTTTGTGCTGGGAGGAAGCAATGTGTGTGAAGATTCGGCAGGAATATAGCGAATTAATGGAGCTTAATTATGGGGTGGCACAGGGGGGGTATTTTGGGACCATTATTGTTTAACCTGTACATTAAATGACTTATTGGAAATGAAGTTAAATTCAGAAATAATTGCTTATTGCAGATGATACTACCTTGGTATGTTCAGCCTCAAATCGTTATTCTCTAAAAATGAAAATAAATGAAGACCATTAAACAAATTTCCCAATGGCTTATTAGTAACAAATTGTTAATCAATAACTCCAAATCTAAGTGCGTTATATTTTTCGACACTGATATACCTAAGGAAAATTTGAGAAATGAATTTGACTTAATGTGTCACGGACATCAGTGTTTATATAAATGTTCTTGTTCAAAAATTGAAATTGTAGATTCAGTTAAATACTTGGGCTTGTATATTGATGATAAGTTGAAATGGCACCAACATGTGAAATATTTGACGTCAAAGCTAACAAAAATCAATTTATTCTCTTTACTTCATCAGGAATTTCTTGAAGAGTGAACATCTGAAACAGCTGTATTTATCATGGGTTGAGAGTACGTTAAGATTTGGTATTATACATTTTGGAGGTACGTATCCTACTGTTTTGCAGCCTCTTGTAATGACTCAGAGACTTGCTCTTAGAACAATTATACTTTACTAAAAAAACTGAAAGGATTAACTTACTTATTTTTACAAAACTAATATTTTAACATTCGAAAAACTATATACATTGTCATGTTTAATGCACGTTCATAAGTTTCTGAGTACCTACGAGTTTAAAGAATTCACTGTAAGGACGAGAGCTGCAAATACGTTCACTTTAAAACTTGATAATTTTTTTTAAAGATATAAGCCCGTAGGACAGTTTCTGTTATAAGGGGAAGGAGATTTACAATGGAATGATAAGGGAAGTTTGGGAATAGTGTCACCTATGACAGTAAACCGAAATTTAAAATGAAAGCAAAGCAATTTGTAAATGATGGCATTAATGTATAGACATTAAGTAGGAATTTAATTTATATGTATAAGTATTGTTATACTTCTTATTTCCTGTTTTTAATAGTACCTTTTGCTTCACATGTTTGTTATTGTTTATATTTATTTTATATTGTTGTTATTGTTTATATAATCTATTTTAGTTATTGTTTGTATATTCTATTTTAGTTATTGTTTGTATGTATATTCTATTTCTTGTTGTTCCGTTCTAGTATTGCTTGATACAGTACCATTTTGTAGCTGTTGCGGTAACAACTATAACGTTGGTAATGTGTTTATTTTTTATGTTTAATTGTTCTATTACTTGTTGTTTCATTCAGCTGTTTTGTTGTCGTTATTTAGGTATTTTTTATTGTTGTTGCTTTCATTATGTTTCGCTGTTATTTGTGACCGAGTAATTGGGATTGGGTAAAATGTGTTCGGGTTTGTGTGCCCAGACCGGTATCCAGCCCTATTGTCTGCTGGAATTTCCTGAATTTTAAGTAATTTTAAGTAATTTGTTTCTTGTTTATTTCTATTTCTATTTTTATTGTTATTTATATACATATATTTATACTTATTTATTTATTTAATAATTCGTATATTTAAAATTTCTTATTAGTTGGTCATTGTTTATTTTATTTTCTATTACATTTAAATTTAATATTGAATAACATTTGGTAATATTAGCTGGTTCATAGTTACACTATGCTATTTGTAATTGCTCATTACAATTTTAAAAAGATAAAATTAAGAACATTTGTGAATAATGTTAGTTGTATAGAAGAATGGCTACATAGCATAAATCACATGCCAACTGATTGTTTCTTAAGTATGTTTTAGTATAAAAAATTATTCCGCGCGAGTTCAACAGAACTCATGGAATATGTATGTCTTTCTATATTACAAGAAAATAAACGTTTTTGAACTTGAACTTGAACTTGAACACACACACACACACACACACACACACACACACACACACCACACACAACACCACACATTGTATTTTATTGTTTTTTTTTTCATTGGGAAAAATTATTGTCATTGTGAATAAATAGAATTCGTTCAGTTTAATTATGCAGTTTCTATAGTAACAAAATAAATTTTAATAGAAAATTAGCATATCAATAAATTATTTATTTGTTAACTATTGAGAGGTGTAGTTTGTATTCATGTAAGAATATAGAGCGGGGAAATATACTAAAAATACCAAGTGGAAAATAATGATACAGCATTGAAATAGACAAGGGACTTCAAGGAAAATTGCCTTCTGCAGGGTCTTCATGAAATGGAAAGTAATAAACCACAGGAAATGATGTCTTTGAATGACTTCTTTATGGTCAGTATATCTACAAAACCATATTGAGAACGTACGATGGATTTGTACGGTAAAGTAAATCATTGAATACGACTTTATACAGAATTTTTCCTAGAAGAGTGGCATTTAATATGTTCTTGTATTTAAAATCATCAATTATTCTAACTTTTTTGAAGTACTATGAAAAAGTTATAAATTAATCATAGGACCAGAAAGGTTTATTTAAATTGTAACATACTGTATTTACCATTAAACTTAGATTGATCAAAAATTTTGAAGTTTGAGGAAATATATATTGTATATGTGGGATAATCAGATAATACACATGTAAAATTATCTTATGGGTATATTGAGTGTGTTTCAAAATTGGTTTATTCTGCTATTTAATTTTTGTTGTCATGGTTGCCATAAAAGTACAATTTGCAATTGCACCATTCTGGAGCTCATATAGAAAAGATGCATTATGCACACTTTTAAGTGTTTATGTAGTTCATTATCGAGTAATCGTGCTTACAAACGACAGAAATGAAAGTTTTCTAGTTCATCTCTGAATGAAAGTAATCTCTGATGCTCACACAATAACGAAAGTTTGGACATTATTTTTAATATAATAAAAATTAAAGCAAATAAACATAAAAATATGGAATTTAAATATATACTCGAGGTGATTTAAGATTGATGTGTTAAAAGATTTTTTTCTTAAAAAAATGTCAATGAAAGTTAAATAAAAAATCTTTTGAAATTTTAATATATTTATCGTTAGAGTAATCAATTTTTAATATTTTTTGTATAAAAGACACATTTAATTATTTTTATTCCTACCTTTTTTAAAGTAGTGTTGGATTTTCTTGGCATTTTTCGAGGTTTCGACAATTGTTTACAGGAAAACACTCTAATTTAAAAAGTATTCATTATGTTTTTATACCAATTACATGGTATACTTTAAATAAAAATAAAAAAAAAATATTAGCAAAAAAAAGGACAAAATTTTTATTTTAGAATTGTAAATGGATAGGGAATAAAATAGTAAATTTATATTGTAATCCAGCGGCAGGCACAATGCGCTTGGAATCTGGTCTAGACCTGACTTGATGGCAGTGAATGCTAAACAATAGTCTACAGTGGACTCAATCTTTTGTTAGGCGGCGAACCTGCGTTGAGAGAGATTCAAACAGACCTGCAGGAACAGGAGCGTAGTCGGTGCAGGCCGAGAAACCACGCTCTGCTTCCATTCCGAGTTGAGAAGCGATAGAGTAAAGTCTTTAGTGCGAGTTTAAAAGTAGTGTCGGGCGTAGGATCCGTCGGTATAGATTATTTTAATACCGAACTCCAAGACCTTCACGACCAAAGAGCTAAGTACTTTTGACTGAATTATTAAATTTTTCTAAATTTGAAATTTGAAAATTTAAGAAGTGAATTAATTTGAAATTGGAATTGAAATTTGAAATTAACGATTCAAATTCTGTTGAGAGTGAACTAATCTATATATATAAATTGTAAAAGGAGTAATTTATTTAAAGTCGAACGTAAAATTTAATTGAAATTATAGGGATTGTAGTAAAAATTAAGAGCTGCAGGTGCTGCACCATATCCTGTAGGAACTTGTGAAAAATTCCTGTTGAGAACTGTTTAGTTTTGTTTGAGAATTTTATTTTAAAGAAGTTTATAATTTTATTTTATTAGTTTTGAGAAGAAGCCTATTTATTTTATTTCATACAAATTTATTCAAGATTATTATTTTATTTTTATATTTTTATACATACGTATTTAGTGGACAGTGAGCCCATGTTAAATCGAAAGTGCCTTGCCTAAGGAAGTAGTAATTTTAAAACTATTGTGCAAAACATTGCTTGATGGAATACAAGGTTAATAATTGACATTTGAATTAATTTAATAAACCTGAATATTTCTAAAAAGGTGCAGTTTCAATTTCCACCAGTATCTACTTATATCTTATGAGTTCGAGACTATTTAGGGTCATCATAATAAAAACAAAAAATTTTGTATATTAACATTTAGTATAGTTTTATTTTAGTTTTTGTTCCTAAAAAAAATGTTAATGGTCTGTCATTCATCATTTTGTTTTTATTGTTTATAAATCACGGCAAAAACATTTGTTAAATAAAATATATAAATCATCCATATGAAAAGGATATTTAAATGAGCATTTTCAGGTATGCTATAAAAAGTTTTTAATATAGAGTTTTGAATTATTTTTAAATATGTTTACTGTCTTTATAAATTAACCTGTTTACGTGTAGGTTATTTATTGAATCACCTTAGAAAGAGATCAGACATCAGAGCTCAGAACTTTATCTCACGTAACAACGGTAAAGTTCTTCTATAGAATTCGTTACCTGAACATAAAACATAGGTTCATGTAATTTGATCTTTATGTTCATGAATCCAAATAAGATGAATAACCACTAAAATGTTTACATTCCATAAATTCCCTGACGTTATTTTAAAACATTAAGTTGAGACGTCTAGGATTAATTGTTTTACGTGTAAGAATTATAAAAATAAAATTCACTCTAAAAGATATCTTATATATTTTCATAAATAGCATTGATAGTAAGTATAAAATGCACATTACTACATGAAATAGTTCCCATCAAATTTTATCGCGAATTAATATTAAATTGAAACAAGGTGAAAAGCACAAATTAAACCAACTTGTTTTTTGCAGCAAGCAGTTGTTATTTTGTTACCGCTTTGTTTGCCACTGTCCTGCCGTTTGCTGCAGACACATGAGCTGGGATTAATGCCGTGTCATTTCTGATTGCACGATGTCAACACATCACCCAGGGCCATTTATATGTTGAAACGTCATATTCAGCGCTAGAACTAGAATTATATCCCTTTATGATTAATTCAATAATTCTTTTTGGCCAAAAAAAGGACGGCTGGAATATAAAATACTAGGAGTACCCCGAACGTTGTACAATCCAGATAAACCCAGTTTTAATTCAGCTCGTAACATACTCACCAACAGTTTGGTCTTAAAAACAGCCACCATGAAGAGAGTTTTCAAACATAAACTTATTGTGGCTACACACATTCAACTATCGGATCAATCGTTAAGTAAAAATTATGTTGATGTTAGACAACGTTGGATACGAATATAAAAATAATAACTAGATAATCTAAACAGTGTTAAAAATAACTCAAACCTCAGCCAATGAAATTTGATAGAGAATGTAACACGACATACATCCAGGATAGAAAAACTTAATCCGGAGTCGATTGTCCTTTATCCCCCCCTCCCCGTTTCTGATAATATTTTTTATGATGACGAGCCGAGATACTACAGGAAATACCGCCATTGATTTTCTCCTCAGTCCTATCCTTCACTGGTGCGTGTGACGTCTTGATTAGTGCTGTTGATTCTGTGTAGTGATATAGCTTAGGATCATTTTCACAGTCTGGACTTCATTTTGTTGTACCAATCTGGTAATTCTCGATTGCTTGAGTGGCAATTAACAGCCACACTCTGTAATTTTTGAGTGTTTTGTTTTATTTATTGCGTCTTCCATTTGAAACATCATCCGCTCTCAAGGTATTACAGGAGAAGGTTAGCTTGACACTAGGATGTCTCGATGGCGTTGAAATCTCAATGGATGATATTCATATCCATGCTCTCACCGACTAACTCAAAGCACTCAATGAGTGTCATGGACAAATCAAATCAACCAGGACTTATTTAAACAAAAACATTCATAGTATCGCGAATGAGGTTATACTTTCAGAATAGTCTAAAGAAGAATCTATACAATCTATACATTGAAAACTCCATCTAATCTTTCAGAAGTACAAAGATTACTACGGATGGTCACGTATTTTGGAGAGTTCATCGACAAGTTATATGATCTCAAACAACCGCTATGAAAGCTTTTAAATAAAGGCGTTTCATGAACTGAAAAATTTCAATCAACAAAAATCTTTTAAATAGCTAAATACATTATAAAATCACTAACTTTACTAAGTTGTTATGGTTCTAAACTAATTGTTTTGTCTGTTGAAGAAAGCTCACATGCTGCTGGTGCAGTACTATTACAAGAATCTCAACTAGTTGCTTACACATATAAATCTAACATATGAATCTCAACACGCAGCAAAGTTATAGGCTGCTATAAAAAGAAGCATTTGCTACCTCTAAGACTTGTCAAACATTTCATGAGTACATCTGAGGTTCAACAGACCTACCTACATAAACTAACCAAAAATCATTAGAAGACATTTTAAAAACATCTCTACATGTAGCTCCTCCCAGATTGAAGAGAATAATTTTGTAAATTTTCCTTTATGAGCCTAAAATAGTCTACCGTGAGGATTAAGAATTGTATGTAGCTGAGCCGACACTGACTGAGCCAACCCGAGCTTGAAGATGATGAACCCACACAGTAGACCTTGATGTAGGCACGTCAAAAGAGTAATTGCTTGAAGCCAAAAGGATAACTGACGAAGAAAGCTGGGTTGTGGAAACTTATAGAAATGATCAGGGTCTTCTTGTAATAAGTTAAAGCTATCGGGTCGTGAAGATCTGATTTTTTTAAACTTACCGGTTTAATGGTCCAAACCAAATTACATCACATGTGTGTGTGTGTGTGTGTTGTGTGTGTGTGTGTGTGTGTGTGTGTGTGTGTTGTGTGTGTGTGTGTGTGTGTGTGTGTGTGGTGTGTGTGTGTGTGTGTGCGTTTTGTGTGTGTGGGTGTCGTCGTGTGTGTGTGTGTGAGCAAATTAAATACTGCATACATAATTATCTGAAATACATCCATAGAGCAAATCAGCAACGATGATAAATTCATATTTGTATAGTCACGAATATATTGATTCACTTGAAGACACTGAGTGGTGATAACATTCCATTCAATAATTCCTCCTGAACTCTGACATACACTCAACGGACTGCAAGCATTCACCCTTAAAATTACCACACGTACGCGAATGAATGAAAATACTCGTTAACTATCTGTTCAGTGTATTGTGTAACGATGTATTGAATTCTAATTTTGTCTGTCCTTAAACGAAATACATATCAATTTTTACTTATGTTCAAAAATACCCTTATTTTTACAATACCAGCATTTTGACAATTTCAACAAATGTTCTTTCAAAAAATTAAAAATAGAATCACTATAAGATGATATCAAAATACCAGTTTTTTATTGCGTTTCTATGTATTTTGAAAAACAGTTGATGTATTTGTACTTTATTTTATATATGATAAGTATTTTATGAATTAAATGTATACACTTGGCTACCAATTGCAAACAAATTTAATTCTTGTATTGTCTAATCAAAATTCTTAACAAAAGAGATAATGTGGAAATTGTTCTCAAGCAATAGAGCCGCATTAATTATGACCTAATTAAACACTTTAATATAAATCTGGTGGACTTTACAATGTCTGTGTGTAAAAAGATGAAAACATACAATTTTTAGTATACTGATTATACTAGAACGTTGACATTAACTACTAAACTTTTTTATTTATTGAACTTGAATACTTTTATACAAAATTAAATATCGACACTAAGCATAGTAACCTAAAGACGAGTATATATATATATATATATATATATATATATATATATATATATATATATATATATATATATACTGAAAACATACTATCAGAACACCGAAGGAAAGCCGATTAAATTGCAATATTACCGTGTTTATAGTTAAGTTGTTTGTAATACTCTTATAAATATGTATTTATCATGAATGGTGGCTTTTTTTAAACTCTATGTTACGTTCACAATAAGTGGTTTTTAAGTAATCAGTAACAGGGTATCTATGTAACGAGCGGCCATATAAGCCTATACTAATATTGATGTTATAAAATACATTTTCTTATTTATATAGAGACTATAAACATCAATTTACTCTATTGACAGTATCAGAGAAGTGACTGGAAGGGAGCCAGTAACGTCATGATATCGGATATGCTGCAGTCTGTCAGCCACTGTCTCAGTTCAGCTGTCAGAGATATTTGAGTGGCCTTCTCTTTCTGGAGAAGAGGTTCAAATATTTGAGGGTTAGATCATTGAATTACGTTCTACGCTATATAGAGGAACACAATTCAATACAAATATCGCTATACTAAACGTTACTTTACTGAAAAGCATAATATAAGTAACTGTATACGAGAACTAACAGTTTATTTTATAAGCTATGACACTTTTAAAATTTGAAAAAAATTGTGTTTTAAAATAGTATATCTAAACATAAAAATGTTTTTAACGTATATTATGTTAATAACAGCATGAATTGACGTATTAAAGTTGTATAGCATACTCGCCTTCGGCTCGCTGGGGGCTACGCCCCCAGGCCCCCAAAGTAAACGCTTGCAAATTCGGGGATAAGCGGAATTCGGTGACTGGTTAAGTTCCGGACATTAAGTAAATGGACAAGGGATTTAAAAATTGACCTTTTTCATAGATTTTTTTCCGGATTCGTAAAAACTTTTGACTTTGAGGGCATTTTTGCGGTTAAAAACCGGTTAGAGATACGACCAAAAGTGACTGGACCTTTTCTTGTTGGAAATTTAATTTTGTCTTTCGATTGTGCCCTCAGATCTGATCTACGACCTATGGTTTTAGCCAGAAAATGAGCTCGGGAGAAAAGTCCTGCACGGGTCAGCTATCTTGAATTGTTTAGTATAAACATAAATAAAAACCGAACCTCAAGGCAGTATTTTAAGTCGAACAGGGGGTTTAATATCACCAGGAGACTATCTAGATCAAGGCGAGAAATTCCCTGGGTGGCTGATTAATGTTAAGGAGGTTAAGACAAGAGGGGGGTTTAATTTCGTCAGGATATTGTCTGGTCATATGAACAAATTCCCAGGGGGGGTTAACTGTTACCGGGGGATAAGTCTCCAGGGGGTTATCTGGTCATACCAGGAATCTTCCCAGGGGGGGGGGTTAAGAGATTTGGTGACTGGTAAAATTCGGACATGAGGTCATGGCAGGAAATCTTCCCTGGGGGGTTTTAATGTTACCAGGGGGGTTAATCACATCAGGGGGTTGAATGTACAGGAGGTTATCAGGTCATAACCAGGAAATCCCCGGGGGGGGGGGTTAAATATTTACCGGGGGTTAATGACACATTTGGGCCTTTTTTTAGAGGGTATTGTGTCTTGTTGAACATAATAAATATTCCTCTGTCCCTATCTACTATTGACGCCTTAGCTAACGCTCCAGCCAACTCCCGAAGTCACTGAACCTTTTCTGTAGATCACGTGATTTCCTAAATCCCGTTTAAAAATTTGTTTTGAGTTACGACCAACCGTTTAGAGCCGCTATCAAGCCCGGAATTGTAAATTTTTTAGGCTGAAAATGTCCAATATTTTCACTTAATCGCGTTTTTGCGGTTCAAAACTAAGGGAAAATATAGTAAAAAGTCACTGGACCTTTTTTGTAGGTCATCTTATTTCCTAAATAAAACGTTAGTCCTTATTTTGACCTCCGACCAATGGTTTTTCGCCGCTATCGACCCCAAAAACAAAAGTTTTCGCGTAAAAGTTAACAACAAAATTGTACATAATCACGTTTTTTCGGCCAAACCAATCGAGATAGGGCAAAAGATTTACTGGACCTTTTCTGTAGATCGCGCAATTTGCTAATTTGATGGGTCAATCAGATTTGAGCTACGACCAACGGTTCGGCCGCTATCGGGCTTGAAACATTATTTTCATCGAAAAAATCTCTGGAATTTCAAATGTTCGAGCGTTTTTGTCGCTTAACCATGGAATGATAGAGCAAAAAGTTCATTAGACCTTTTTTGTAAGTTCACTTCATTCCCTGACCATGAATTTTTCCGTCAGATCCGAGGCTAGCTTCTCCAACGGTTCGCCCGCTATCGGGCTTACAAAAAATGCCTGCAGGGGGTGAAGAATGCGCGATTTTTTGGGAATTTTTTTGAGGGTTGTTTGAAAATGAAAAATTCTCACTTTTCGGGATTTTCCTGGTGGTTACACGTGGAAAGCTATCTGTGTACCAAATTTCAAGTCTCTAACTCATCTGGAAGTAGGTTAGAATTAGTATACGTGAGTGAAGTGAGTGAGTCAGTCAGTCAGTTTACACATGCGGTTGTATATATATTAGATAAAATAGGAATTATCCACAGGGGTAGTGAAAAGTCTAGAAACGGTTTAATTAATGTCTTCTGTACTCGTTAACGTACAAGCATAAAACTTTGAACAGCGACATAAGATATATAACTGAACTTTTTGATGCAATCAGTAGTTCTTCACTGCCTCAGGGGGATGTCCCGTAGGAAGTCGGTGAACAATCTTAAACACAAGTGTAGGTCGATGTGCATACAATTTTAAAGGTCTTAATTACTAAACCATCAAGCCGAAAAGTAGACCTCAAAAGATTAATCCTAAACAAAATGACGGCGCTTGAAAATTTCAATACTGATCTTATGTGTTAAGTTCAAGAATGACGTAATTTTATTGCAGCCATATCATACAAAACTACAAACCTTTACACGTAACTACTGTACAAAAACTCTTACTTTAAGATATTTATTTCCCTTCTTAATATATTTAATATATTTCACGGAAAATGCAATTTTTTTATGTTTCATCATACATTTCGTTGTAAGCAACAATTATTTAAAAAAATACGTTATAAGTATTTCAGTTTTTCTTCCGTGGACCTGGTTCCATAGTTTACTATGATCTATACTTTAAATACACAATTTTAAATATAGTGATTTTTTACTAATTTACTGTACTCAGTAAGGTTAACTAATGATGTGAAACAAAATTTTTTAAAAAACAGACAAAAACTAGAATATGAAAAACTAAAATATTACATTTTCATTTCACTATTTCGAAGTTTAATGGATTAAAGTAACAAGCTTTTGTATTTTTATATCTTTATTTAGTTATTATATTTACATTTTCAAACTGCCATCAACTGTATAACCTCTTGTGTGCACAATCCAATGTAGGGAGAAAAAGGTTTTAAAGGTTAGATTGGAAGAAACTGGCTGATGAACGAGTATGTAAAAATAAAATTGATAACCTACAAGCCAAAAGGAGACCTATATTCCATACTAGAACTATATAGCTATATTCACTCTGGCACGTCCGCAATCTGCCTAACAAATCTCCACTCTCAGTAAATGAGACAAAGATTATACTTTTAATTACAGAACCAGTATTGTCTCCGATCTCCCGTAATTGGTTTGGTGAATTATTGGTTCCTGTTCACTATGCAAAGCCTACTACGTGCTATGGTTATGAGATAATTGCTATGGTTATTGAGAATATAAAACCATGTTTTCCCTTTTTAAAACCCTTTTAGTGCCAGACAAAAAATCAAAAGTTGGTCTGAGAAATGCCAGTAATTTTTCACATAATACTACTGAAGGATGCCAGGCCTATTTCAGCCGTTTTGCAGTGTTTTACTAAAAAAATTGTAAAAAATTACAAATATTGAAATATTTTCCTAATGTTTTCATTGTTTTGCAGTAAAAAAAATTTTCTTATAAAAAACTATAAAGCAAATTATATTTCTAAATGTAATTAACTTAAAAAAGTTTTAAAAAGTAGACATTTTACTTACAGTTTTTTATATTTTTCCAGTTTCACATGAAAAATAGTACTTTTAAAACATTATTTCACTATAACACATACTATCACTTGAAAGAGGAATTAAAACTGAATACACACATAACAAGTTTTGATTAATATTTCAAAAACCAAAAAAATCATGTTAATTTTTTAGAAAGTTACATTTTCACTTTTTTGTGTTATTTACACTATTTAGCTTCTTTATAAAGCTTTTATTATTTTCCGGTACTTTGGGATTATACCGACCACACCAGTACGAAGAACACAAAAATATAAATTTATAGAAACAAACATGATAGAACGAAAAAACAACTCTGTAATTAATTTCAAAATTACAAACTTACAAGCATTTCCAGGTATTGTGATCGGTATTGTTGTCGCTGTTATCTTATCTTTCTCGAGAATCCCGATTACGGCAGGCCGCGCGGCATCACATGATTTGCACGGTACATAATTGCCTTTCCATTACAATTCAATTTATATTTCTTATCAGCCCCTCTAGAATTTGATATTTTACTGATAGGTACTATCTCGAGGGATGTTTTTCTTTCGTTGACATCAGCGCGGGGCTGCCGAAGCCCGCGCTGATGGCCGGAGGCACTCGCATTTTGGGTGGCGGAATGTGATCAAGAATAAAAACAAGTTTTGAGTGTTTTTTCAATAATGAGTTTTAGTTTTTAGTTTGGTAATGTTTGTTTTTGTTGAATTTTTGTGTTTGGAGAAATGTAGAGGTAAAACACGGAAGTACAACAAAGCGATGCGACTCTGCAATCACGTTATCTACTAGACCGCTCGACTTTTTTTTTTCGATTTTGACTTTGTCTGAGGATGGGGAGGGGTTTGCGATAAGACAATTCCTGTTTTATATTGACGAAATATTGTTTTACGCTAATCTAGTAATCAGTAGAAGCAAAATGTCAAATAACGATTCATGTCTGGGTGTGGTCGGTAAAATCCCAAAGTACCTATTTTCCACTATGAAACCATTAAAAACTGTCTGAAACTACTTTCTACTTAAAAAAATAATATACACTTGTTAAAATATCAACAAAAAAATTTACACACTTTTGTACATAGGTATTATAGTTAGGCGGTAACAAAAATATGGTGAGGCAAAACATAAGGGTTGCAATCCTTTTTTACAGCGTTTGCACACAAATGTGGTTTTCATTTTATTGAAGTTTACTTTTTATGTTAGTAAAACATTGTTAGTAAAATATTTATCAACAAACAAACACTGTGGAAGCAACAACACAAACAACCAAACACAGAGGTTAGACGTGAACTATCAGCTGACACAACTTTGTCTGATGCAACAACCACGGCCATTTCTATCATGGCTAAACACCTGACTAACCTTACGATATTACTATTATTATTTTTTTATGTAGATTGGTTCATTCTGATTGTTAGTATACAAAAAAATTTAGAACAAGTTAAAAAATTATTGTGGTATGACTTTTACTCCGAACGTCCGTATATACGGACGTTGGCATTTCTCGGTAGTTTTTTTAAACGTCTGCACTCATAGAACAGGGGCCTAGAATCAGTAGTTTGCCTTTGGAATCAATTAACGAATCCGTTATCTTAAAAACACTCTTTATTTAATTTTAAACTTTTACATTGGGCTTTTAACTCACTAAATTGTCTAAACATGGAATAAATATATTTGAAAACAAAGCATCTGCTTTAATTGGATTAAAAGCCAAGTGACCCCATACGCTAATCCGTAATAATACGCAATTAAAGACGGTTTAAAAAGCTTGTTATCCAAACTTTAACCTTAGTCAATAACGTATCTTTATTTTTTAGGTAGATTTTCAAATAACTCTTGATTTGTAACCCTAGTTTGGTGGAGACCATTAGCCAGTCTTAACCAATAAAACATTTCAAAATGGCGGCCTTTCACACAGAACAACAATGTTAAGGTAGTGCAACCGATTTTAGGTTAAGTAAAAGTTTTTAACTATAATAGTCACATTCTTTCAATATACCTGACTGACGAAAGAAAAAGAACCTATAAAACATCAATTTACAATTTATATTGTCAGTAGCGGAGAAGTGACTGGAAGGAAGCCAGTAATGTCATGATATAGGATACCCTGCAGTGTGTCAGCCGCTGTCTAGTTCAGCTGTCAGAGATATTTGAGTTGCTTTCTCCTTCTGGAGAAGAGGGACAAATATTTGAGGGCTAAAATATTAAATTACATTTTACTTCATTCCAATGCTTAAAAAATCACTGTCATGTAATTATTAGATACTGAATATTTCAACTTTGATAAGCCAAAATAAATATATAAATATGTTACCTTTGCTTCACTTCGAATTTCAGTACAAAACAGAGAGACTTTAAGTTTATGTTTTCGTGAAAATTCTGAAATTATTGACTTAACTTAAACTTTACACAAAACGTCATCTCACGTTTCTCAATTTTGAAAACGGGTTAAAATGTGTCTTAAAGGTACGTTATAAAACAATAGTTGTTCTGTTTGCTAATGTAGTTTTTTTCATTAAAGGCTATCGAGTTGTCCCAAAACTATCGTAAATCATTATACAATATCGTGTTGTTTAAAATCCAACATAGGAATTTTAGTTCAGTAAGCTAAATTCGATTATTATCCTTCTTTAAAGGATGTGTAAGTGTTACAAACGCCACATGTATTTATGAGGTTTCTTTAAGGAAATCAGATAGTTATAACGTATTTAACCTCTTGACCCCGATTACAAATGACGATAACTCTTTAATTCCGTTTATTATATTACATTGTCAGATTTATTTGTATAGCAGTTTTTTCAGTGAAAACAAAAAGAAAATCTGACACCTGCAAATTTGATGGTATATTGTGATTTCCATTTACATTATGAGGTTATTCACAACGTTTGCATAACATGTTTTTATTCTGACGTAAAGGTTTTCAGAAAACGGCGCGGCGGTACAAAAAGTTGAATAATATACAGTATTAATTACGGGAATAAAGGTGAACACATAATTAGCCTAATTTCTAGCTAATTGAAACTGGATTTAGACAATGTTTGGGTAAGTTCTTTTGGCTAGTATCAACTAATAGAAAGTTTCAGGATGGCGGGCATTCAAAATTGTACAAAATTTCGGTGTGGGATATTATACAACATAAAGTAGAATTTAAACATTTATAAGCAATTTAAAGCTACTGTTATTATTTATATTTTTTTATAAAAGCAGTCCTTCCAAAGTTGTAGAAGATTAGAAGAAAAGTCAATCTCTATAACAGTTCGAGAAAACAGCACATGTGAAATCTACCTTTCTTCAAACTATGGACGATGGAAGATTTTAAAAGATAACAGGATTTTGACGATTTTAACTAGTAATTTTTCCAGACACTAATTTAAACTTAATTTTTATAGAATACATGTTTATACAAGTTCATTATGTCGTGATTTTGTACAATGTGGATAATAAACATTTTGAAAATATTGGTTTAAGAGACTTTTATTGGTAGAGAACATATCCAAGAAATAGATTGTAATTTATCTGTGACTATTGTCAGAATACAATTTTAGTTTTTAATGGCTAAAACATTATGACACTTCACCACTATTTCCACGATATTGCTGAATATTATTCAACACTACACTGGTTTAATTAAATTATTTACCAATACAGACAAAACATTATGGTTTTTTGATCCGCATTAAACTTACGTAATATTTGACCAGTTTTTTTACACTTACACTTTTAACTCTAACATTTTAAAGTTAACAGCCATTCACAATTTGGGGAAAGAATGGTCATATCTAAGTATTATTTATGCTTTATTTTGTAAAATTCCAAAAATGTATTTTAGCCATCTCTCATTGTTTTGCCAAACTTGAAGTTTTAATTTACAAATGTAACATTTGTACGTTTAACCCTATAAAATTAATATAACAGAACAATTTTGTATTTATCGTTACATAAATAATCTTAAGAATTCTATGAAGACAGCAATACCAATGACTTTATGTATTGAGTATAAAGATATTAATTTTGAATTTATAAAAGAACGCATGCAGGACATGAAATAGTACCCTGCCACTTTAGAAACTGCCAGATATCTACCTATTACAAAGAACAAAATTTTGAATTCATTGAAACTAAACCTAGTCCGTAAGTTTTCAAGATTAAGGAGTCTCTAAAAGCTTGAAAGTGTTATGATTATATTACTGAGTCAAAATGGAAAGTTGACTATTTTTCCATCAGTGTTATGCCAATTAAACATATAAACTAATCGTATATCTCCAGTTTGACATTTAGAGTTGACGGTCATATGCGAAATATACCTTTATTCCAAAAAGGTTATTTTAAATACAAGTATTTACTTATAAAGATTTAATATTGGTCATGTATTATAGGTTAATTATCAATTACTAAAAAGTATACTTAAGATAAATTTTTCAATATTCCAAGTGGAGGAATCAATACTCAAGATATTGAAGAGTTTACAGTTAATTAGTAAAGCCCGGTTGTCGCGTCTGGGTCGCTCTCTCTTCTGCTCTGAACCGTGAAGTGCTGAAAAGCGAGTCACTTCACTCCACTTCATTATCTATATCTCTTTTCACTTATAAAAAATATAAGTAGATTTAAGTGCATCGTGTATCATTCACTTAAATACTGATTTAAAATTTTAGGCTTTGTTTGTGTTCTTCAGTTATAACGTTTACTCAGTTGTAATAAGATAGAGTATTTATTGACTGTACCGTACAAGTGCAAACATTAGCAAAGGTAAATTTGTCCAATTATAAAAAAATGAAGATGTTGTCCATTACCTCCATTTTTGTTGCTCTATGTTCTATGAATATTTAAAAAAAATAATTTTATTGTTAGGCTTGCATACTTAATGTTTCATAACCAGTAATATAATTTCCTTTTTGTTTTATGATTAAACATTCTTCTGTATAATATATGCGTAAGATTTTTAATCTCGTTTCATTCATGTACATAAGTTCTGAAGCCTTCGGTTAGTACTCTGTATAAGGCTCACATTAAACAGACAAAATAAACAACCTTTTTACTGATTTAGTTTATTAACCAAACTTTACAGTAACCAGATTAGTAGTTAATCTAATTATAGAGAACTATTTACTACGCATTGTACTCTAGTCCAGCTACAAATGATTGTACGTTCGCGTATATATAGCTCCAGGAATGAACCCAATTTTACAAACAGCAACACTGTTATAGCACTCTCGTTTTCAAGATAATACAATTGGAACAAAACACTGAAAACGTGTTAAAATTATTTTATTACTACTTGAAACAACACAAAAAACAATAACAAATCAAATCCCTAAAACAAAAGGTAGTAAATTGATTACAAGTTCCTTTGTAAAAACTGTTCAATAAATTCTTTTTTCCTTTGATAAATCAAACAGATATATAATATCATTACTCTTTCTCCATGAAGCCTAGAAAGGTTCTATAAGGTTGCGAATAGAGTCCGTTCTAAGAGTTGGAGATGGTACGAGCTATTAAAGCAGAAGAAACAATGAAACGGTTACGATGTGGATGCCTGGTTGTAAAAGACATTATTAGCAGAATTGACAAATTTGTATAATGTTTTCAACCAAATTCATATTAATCGAAGCTTTAAAAAAATATCGTTTACATTAAAAACGATTTATACCAAGAAAATGAAGGGTTCTAAAATAAGGCTAAAGAGTCGTGCAAGGATACCTGACAGAGGTTTGACCTTTGTATCTTTGAATTAGGTTTGTGTTGGCGAATTAAGCACATTTGAGCAGCGATAGCAATATTTACGAGAAAGAGAAAGAAACAATAGAACTATAGAACATAGCACCATCGAAGAGTTATATCGTAAAACTTTTAAGTTACTTGAAAAGATTACTGGTAACAATTAGGTTATATGGGAAGCAGAATAACCATTCATGCCATAATTTATCATTTTGAATTGTAGCCGAAGACATGGAGAGCCATGAACATATTTCCAGCACTCTCGAAAACCTATTGCCTAATTGGGGGAATGCGGCATCCATTATCTGACTAATAAATTTCTTTTTTTTCTCATCCCGGATTAATTTTTCGGGTCAGTCCATCTCTTAATTTATGTAGCCAATCTGAACTGCTCAAAACATCATGAGAAAGATAATGCGATTCATTCAAACGAGAAGCTGAAGTATTCATTCAAACTTAGGTAAACAACATAGTGCAAAATCTATCTGAATTTGATGAATTATCATCTAAACAACTCTAAATTGATTTTCATGTATGTTAACCTCTTAAAGTAAGATTTGAATAGTTTATCTTATATGATATTGAGTGATACAATTTACTGAGGGATGAGCACAATTTACCAAGTTCCTGAATTATTCACCCACATGGAATGGTAACGTTGGATAATCAAAACGGAAAAAAAATATGCTCAAGGCCTCCTTCGGGAATACATTTGTAGTCGAATCTTGCCAACCTTGCTTATCGATTAAATAAGAGTTGCCTATTACAGCCTTATATCGTATATCGGAAGTTTTTTGTATGAACTCGACTTCGAATACTAAAATTAGATTAGTTATAATCTTTCAACTTTCTGAAATTTTTGATAATCTGGATGATTTTTAAATTAAGGTTCAAAGAGTCGTGCAAGGATTCCTGACGGAGGCAGGGCCTTTGCATCCTTGAATTGGGATCTTTTACGCAAAAGAGAAAGAGATACTAGAACTAATAGAACACAGCACCATCGAAGAGCTATATTTGAACGATTTACCATCACAAAGTAGTGCCAAGCTATCAAACTGTCTACTCGACGTAAGAGCTAGACAACAAATAAAAACTATTCAAAATTTGATCTAAAATACACTTTAGTATCGGAAATTTATTATTATATTGGACGAATTTATGAAAACCTGCGATGAAATCTATGTTACCAGCACATTTCTGGTAATAATGTAATATGTAAAGAATATTTCATGATCACACAATTGCTGTGAGAGAGATATAGAGAGGGAAAGAGGGAAATAGAGAGGGAGAGAAGAACCATGTTTGCCAACTAACACACGAAGTCAATTACTCTTATGACGTCAAAGGTTCATGTTTAGAAATCTGGGTTTAATTTCGTACACCTGTAACCGATATAGCCGTGTGGCTCTGGTAAAGTTAGATTTTAATTAGATTCCTGTTTTCGTATTTATTTATTAAGTGGTATTTTGGGATTTATTGATATAATTATCAGTTTGTAAAATTAATTTTGATTTTTTATTTGGCTATCTTTATTTTACTATTAAAGTTTTCAAAAATATTAAATACTGTGGGAAACAGATTCTTGAGATGATATGTTGTGTTTTAACATCTAAACTAATGCAAAGGATTAATCACGTACAAAGGAAGTTCGATCCATTTTCTCTGAAGAAAACAGTTGTCATCCATGTTTATGCTACTAATACATATAATAAGCTAAATCAACTCGTATTGGTTTCTAGCTACAATACAGTGAATCCATTTGCAATAACAGGGACATATTTATGAACACAGATGAGTGGCGAGCTTGCTAACTTTATTTATATACGATTATATATAGACCACTCCATTAAATTCCGTCTGAGTCAGCATATTGACGGAGAACTGTGTCATCGCAGCGTGACAAAAACTATTGGCAATAAAGTAACAGAGTGAGTGGATTTTGCAAATGAAGTCCCCGGACAAACAACCCAGGCGTCCTCTGATCGCCATACAACTTATGAGCTTATTGTTCTTTTATGCTAATTACACAACATTGTTTGTCATTAGTTCTTCTATACCTTAATTAATGCTACAACTCTTTCTTAAGTATGCTGTTGTAATAAATAATGGGTATATATTTAGGATTAAATTATACTAGTATTTAATAGTAGTTTGTGATAAATATAGCTTTTACACCTTATTATTATTTGTATGATAGGATTGTAAAACTCATTGAACTCATAAAAATTAATAATGTACACTTAAGACAGAAGTCTTATAACTAGATTTCTGAAATCTAGTTATGAAAACACACATTTTAAACTCATATGAATACCTGTTATGCCAAGAGCAGTGTAACTTCAAACACAGAGAGGGAATTATTTTTGCCACTTCAACTGATATTACTAGCTATCGCAGTTTTTATTTAATACCGTGGTATTGCAACGCAATGTGGACTCGTTTTCACAGTTTCTTTGTATTTTTGTATAGAATATGGACAAAGAAACGTTACGATATAACTTTATTATTTTTGAAACCTAGGATCATATTCGTATATTACAAATTTGCCACTAACATAATAATTTGATTGAAAATAAAACAGATTTCATAAATGAGACAGTAAAGCAGATTTTTTCTGTGTGTATATGTCCATCTGTGGACATAATAATTTCCGAACTAGTTGACCTGTAGGGTTGAATTGGTGCGAATTTCCACCTTTTTTTCACATTGATAATAATGGAAAACATCGATCGATTGGTTGGCTTCCAATATGACGCGAACGCGAGGGCTGATGTGCATTTATTTGTTATATAAATGCTTAATAGATGAAGATTCATGAAGTTTTTAAAATGGAGTATGGTAAAATAAAGTTTCGTATTTTATAAATGGAAACGAGAAACATGTTATACCTTTCAGGGATATGAGTACAACTAGCAAACTGCAAACTAACGATGAGCTACGTACGTTTTGTTTCGTTACTGACAGACTTTCTAGTTACTATTTAAAGTTTTTATTATATTATAATATATTGCAGTTCAAGTTTTTTTAATGGTAATTATTTTTATTTGATATTTCTAAA